>NC_136264.1:36428716-36431216 GCF_964187855.1 Myxine glutinosa | reverse complement strand
TTTTCGTGCTGTACCAATATTGTTTTTGGCCAAACTGTGAAGAATCACTTAAATAACTAGATGGTACTCATAGAATACTTACCCCACGCATTCAACTTGGTGTGAGCCAACTCGATTGTTAAGTTTTTTTTTTCTTTGATCTAATATGGCTGCCAGACCACATGACCGATGACATCATAAATTTACATTCTCTAATATAATTGTTGTGTAAATCATGCTCAATTAATTTCCAACTGATTGGACTAAGCATTGTACTTGTGGAATTATGACGTCATAAATAAGGCACCAATGATGTCATTGTTAACAGCACTTGTTCTGCATGCAGAGTTGATTACAATGAGCGACGTTTAATTTTTTTCCTTGGAGCGGTTTCGGAGATAGAGAGGTGCAACCTTTTTTCAATTTTATCAAGATGGTGCCTGTACCACGTGACCTGTGTCGTCATAATTATCACTAAAATTTCTACAGGAGGAGGCGCTCCTATGGTGAAAATTCAGTGTCCATCGGACTAACAGTTGCAGAGAAAGTTTTGTGTCCATTGGACTAACAATTGCAGAGAAAAAAAATCATACTGATGGGATCAAGTGTTGTACTTGTCGAATTATGACGTCATAATTAAGGTACCGATTACATCATCATTAACATATCTTATTCCCCATGGGGAGTAGTTGACAATGAGCCATGTTTAAATTTTTTCCCATGGAGAGGCTTCAGAGATATAGAGGCACAAAGTTTTTCCAAGATGGCGCCCTTTCCACAGGACCTATGACGTCATAATTATCAATAAAAACTCTGCAGGTGGAGGCGCTTGCTCAAATGGTGAAAAATTCGTGTCCATTGGACCAACAGTTGCAGAGAAAAAAAATTATACTAATCGGATCAAGCGTTGTACTTGTTGCATTATGATGTCATAATGAAGGCGCTGATGACATCATCATTAACATATCTTAATCCTCATGGGGAGTACTTGACAACGCAACATGCTTCTCTTTTTTTCCATAGATCGGTTTCGGAGATATGGAAGTGCAACGTTTTTTGGGTTTTTCCAAGATGGCGCCTGTACCACATGACCGATGACGTGATAAATATCCCTAAATTTTTACAGGAGGAGGGGTCCTATGGTGCAAAATTTCCTGTAAATCGGTCCAACACTTGCTGAGAAAATGAGTTTTTAAAATGCAGACACGTATGCACGTACGCATCACGCATGCAGACACCCGATCGCTTAACCGGCTTTTCGCTTCTCGAACGCAGGGCAATTATAGCGTCCGTATCCGGATCTTCGCCCAAATATAATGAATAGTTCCTTGTGACTTACCCAGCCTGTCCACCCAAGTTTCGTCCGAATCCGTCCGCAAATTTTGAGATATCATACTCACAGTCAAAACAGACAGACAGACAAACAGACAGGGGTGAAACATACGGTGGTGGAGATAACGAAAATAAACTGGATCGATGGATGTGTGCACGATGTCAAGGAAATTCGTTGAAGGCATTTGCAATAATTTATTTCGATTTTTCATTTTCCATATTGAAATGATTTTTCCCCCCTTCAGATGGTAAATACTATATAATAATATAGGTCCACTGTGCTCCCAAGTGACCGGGCAAAGGATATTTCTGCATCGTCCAGATGCCATCTTGCATGGCTTCCATCCTTTAGCCATTTTGTAAGCAGGGCAACATGACCTTATTGTGCACCTACATACTCAGGTTGGCCATTATTAAAGTATAGATTCTGCACTCTCGACTCGTGAGGGCTCGGGTGGGCTGACCCCTGGCGTGTGGGAAGAGTTATTGAAGAGGCCACTACCATTGTCGTTTGTACCACACGTTGCCGACGGAGTGCCGGTGCTGCTGAAGCAGCTTCATGGGAAGAATTACACCGGATGGTTTGTTACCATCGCCATTAACAGGCCTATTCATGGCAGCAACTTAGAATTTCATCCAGTTTCTGGCAATAACTCACATACTCTTTATAAAAATATACCCTGGGATCTTGAACACCCACCATCAGCAAGAATTCCTGGTAGATGCCTTCCGCCATTCCGAAGGATGATGATGATTGATGCAACGCCCTGTTTGTGGAGCACCAATCGGACAGTTTTTCTTCTAGTTGAGTGAAGACTCAAAGTCAAACCACATAGCTCAGATGCAGGTCTTCTACCTGCGCTTCTGGACTTAGTACATATTGTTTTGGTTAGAACACGCACCGTGTGTTAACAATACACACGTATACTTAACGTATACTTAACAATACACCCGTTTATTTTCAGATCTGACTCTTCAATAAATGGAACATTACATCAGCTGAGCTATCTTGCCAGTGAGATGATGCTCCAGGACATTGATGTAAGGAA
Source organism: Myxine glutinosa (assembly GCF_964187855.1). Classification (NCBI taxonomy): domain Eukaryota; kingdom Metazoa; phylum Chordata; class Myxini; order Myxiniformes; family Myxinidae; genus Myxine; species Myxine glutinosa. Next base: position 36,428,856 of record NC_136264.1, on the reverse strand, counting down.
AAGATGCACAGAGCAGATGTGATCTTCGGAAAAGCCTGCCTTGCCTTATTCATAACAATTTAAAACTTTGGATATGCAAACACTTAGCATTAATGTTAATAAATCTTTAATTCATAGATTAATGTTAATTCAAGGATTAA
>NC_136264.1:36373716-36423716 GCF_964187855.1 Myxine glutinosa | reverse complement strand
AATTGGCTAATAGAATACCAAAACCACCACCGTTTCATATGAATCTGTAACTTTAAAAAAATTAAGTCACATATCAAATAATTAAATAATGAATCAATTAATTGATTAGTCAATAAATCTAAAATAGCCTTCACAGCCAAATCACTTGGCCATTGTTGTGTCCAAATATCAGCCTCCGAGCTCAAAAGGTGCCTGAGATATTGCCCAGATGAGAAAGAAAATAAATAAGTAATCAATAATGGAAATAAATAAATAATAATGGTAAAATATTGAAATTATTAATCAATTGGCTAATAGAATACCTAAACCACCACCGTTTCATATGAATCTGTAACTTTAAAAAAAATTAAGTCACATATCAAATAATTAAATAATTAATCAATTAATTGATTAGTCAATAAATCTAAAATAGCCTTCACAGCCAAATCACTTGGCCATTGTTGTGTCCAAATATCAGCCTCTGAGCTCAAAAGGTGCCTGAGATATTGCCCAGATGAGAAAGAAAATAAATAAGTAATTAATCGATGATAATTAAGTAATTGATCAATTAATTGATTAATCAAAAAACAAAAATACCGATTTTGCCAAAGCACTTGCTCACTATTGCGCCAAAATTTCAGCTTCCTAGCTCAAAGGATGGCTGAGATATCTCCCGGACAAACAAGAAAACAAACTGGGGTGGCACTCAGTGGAGAGCATAGCTCCACCAGGTGAACAGTTTACGTTTTGTATCCCAGGGTAGACCAGAAAATCACAATACAGAATCACATTTAATCAAAATCTTCCGTCCACAACTTTTTGAGATATCCTGCTATACGATGGTTTTAGCCCTATCACTCAATGGTGAAGTCACTTAAAAAATTAAATAATTCTCATAACCGAATCCATATTCAGATCTTCACCAAAATCGAACCCATTAGTGCTTGTCACACACACAACCTTTCCACCAAATTTCGTCCAAAGCCGTCCACAACTTTTTGAGATATCTTGTTCACAAACAAACAGACAGACAGGGGTGAAACCATAACCTCCATCCACCTTTGGTGGCGGAAATAACAAACAAACAAGAAACTGGAGTGAAAACTGAGTACTCCCTTTCAGCGCGCGTCATCACCGGGGCCCCCTGCGGTACCTGGCGATGATGTCACGCAGTGTCTGGAGATGGGAGAGGAAAGGAGCAGTGTACAAAAATTATTGTTGACAAACTTGTGTATAAATTAAGCTGATATATTGGAAGGTAGTGCTAACCGGGAAGCCATTCTTGGCATATGGTGATCAGGACATGTTTGTTACATTCCTGTGATTATGAATTGATTATGTGATTATGATTATTATGATTATGTGATTCCTCGACAGGTTACCACTCAATCGCACACCCCTGGGAATTGAATCCACACCACTAAGGGCAATGCAACAAAGCTGGACCCACTCTACCATCCAGCTGTTCATTGTGCTATTCGTTAACAAAATAATTTCCTTTTGTTCTCCTCAAATGCTGAGGATTTTGTGGAATCTCAGCAGATGCAGTCAGAATTGTAATTTCTTGATTGTAACATTTTCTTGACAACTTGATTGTAAAATTATCGACATAGATCGGACACATTACAATTTTTAAATGCTTCTCTCTCCCGTCCCTGAGTTTCCCCTTCTTGTCGGAACACTGCCCTTCCTAGCATTTTCTCCCCAACAATCCTCCCCCCTTATTTTTTTTTTTTTTTTTTTTGGTATACAAGATCGAGGCTCGTGTAAATGCTAACATTAATCACAAAAAGACAAACTGACATATAAAACATAAGATAAAGGGAGCGGGAGACAAGTTGGGGGGAGAGATAGGGAAGCACACAATCACAACAGCAGAGAACAGGGACATCGGGAGATCTGTGAGAGGGAGAGGGCTTGGGGAGAGGAGTCACGGGGATGGGATGGGGGGGGGGGCGGGGTGGGAGAGGTATAAAACACATGGACACTGCTAGGACTTCCAGGAAAGAAGTCGGAATGTCAAAAAAGTGGATCTGGGGTGAATTAACGGGGGTAGAAAAGATCAAGGTTTTGGATGGGGGAAGATAAGAGATGGTGGTGGACAGCTGTTTTAAAGACCTGGAGGGATGAGTGGGATTGAAGAGAGTGAGGGAGTTTGTTCCAGAGGTGGGAGAAAGTAGGAATGAAGGAGTGAACGTGAATAGAGAGTCTTGATTTTGGCAGTTTAACCATAAGAGGGTTGCAGGCAGATCTTGTCCGTCCTGCAGGAATATTTGGGGAACAGAGCACAGACAGAGCTGGGGGAACTAGGCCGGAGAGGAGTCGGTAGAAGACAGAAAGACCACGGACCCTTCACATTTTCCTCTCCCAACTCTCCCTCCTTCATGCCCCTATATCTTTCTTTACTAAATGTTATTTTCTATATTTCTGCACTTCCTTTCTGCATATAAAATATGAAGACAACCCTTTCGAAGAAATTAGCCTTAGTTGCTGAAACATCTTTAGAAAGAGGATGCAAGTCTTGCTTGCTGAGCAATTATTCACCATTTCCATGAATGGAACTGCTCAGCTGTTCTCAAAATTCCCGATGCTGGGTGACAATCAGTGCTCCCTGATCAGAGGAGCAGGATTAGAGATTTTAAAATGGTGCGCAAATTAAGCGTTAAAGCGGTAATTAGCCTTAATGTCAGAGCCAACGCTCCTGCTTAAATCTCCAACCGAACCATGACAATCTCAGCAGAGGCACTTCTCCATGCATGTTGCTTTTTCACTCCGCTATTATCAATGCCACGTCTCTCATTCTCCTTTATCGTTAAGCTTTCATTTTTTAACATTTCCGCTGTTTTGTAAATGTCACTCAAAGTTGGAGGAATATTTTACTCGAAAAGTACAATTTGAAGCAGTATACAGTAAATGTAAGAGCCTAGTGTTGGCTTAGCGGTTAGGGTGCCGGCTTGGGATCCTAGGATCCTGGGTTCGAATCCTGGTCGATCGCTGAATTATCGCCAGTGGGGTTGACTCAGCCTGTCATCCTTCTGAGGTCGGCAAATTGGCTCACTGGTAATTCCCTGTGTGCTGCAAGAAGTGACAAACAGGGTCGGAAGGTCATCCGGACCATAAAACATTGCTTCAAAAAGGGGACCACGGTTCAAAAAGGGGATAAAGGGAAACCCCCACTCTGCGGGGAAAAAGGTGGTTCATACAGTAAATGCAAGACTTCGCAGGAAGTTCATCAAATATACCTACATCATAATCATGACACTCATCATCATCATGGTACACGTACCAGTACAGCGAACTGGGTGACAATGCTGCCGAAGCAGTTTCTCTGCACGGGTGAGGGTTAGGACCCAGCAAACAATTGCAGTGCCTTGTCTGGATGACATCCGATAAGTGCTATAATTAACGGCTCAGAATGTGGCAACGGTAAGTTAACGAGCATGGAGTGTAAAGTGGACGAGTATATACGAATATATAGTGATAAATATTCTCGGTGGTTTGCAATTGCCTTCCCAGAAATCGGTAAGGATGGGAATTTTTTCCAGGGTACCAACGATAAAACGGCGACTCTTCAGGAAAGATATTCCGACGAAGATTTAACGTTCATATTTGGCAGCTGGCAGACGGGTCCTCGGCGTCCGCTCGATTGATGTCAGAAGAACCAGGGTAACAGTTTGTAGTTGGGACAATATTCAAAGCCCAAGGGCGAGGCGAGTATGCAAACATCAACGCTGTCCTGGAAGCATAATTTACAGATGGGAGAAAAAAAAACGGAAGTAGAATATTTTTTATAATTTTACATGGTGATAGACTGATATCCGCCGTGGAAAAACGTGTGATATATATATATATACATATATATACATATATATATATATATATATATATATATATATATATATATATATATATATATATATATATATATATATATACGTATATATATATATATATAAATATATATATATATATATATATATATATATATTTTTTTTTTGGGGGGGGAGTATATAAGGGTGTTTTGAGATTATTTGATCACTCTTGAGGAAGGTTAATAGTCTGGAGGCACTTCCAGGAAATGTGACAGTAGGGGTACACTCATGTTACAAGCTGGCAACAATGTTTTTCTGAAAGCCCAGACCTCTAGGAACCCAAAAAGTCTTGTTGCCAGCTTGGGAAATGGTTTGGACCAGATTTGTGGCCATTTTTCAAAATGGCCGCCTACATTTTTGGTGTTTTCTAATATTTGAGCTCTAGAACTTATATCTGGCTGTCTTAAAGGTCTCTAGGGTTATGACCTTATAACATATAGTCATACAACAATCCTCACCCAAATTGGGGTGCATGGCATATCTATAAGTGGTTTTATTGAAGCAAAAAGGCAAAAATATGCCTGAAAAACGCCTTCATTTTGATTTTTCCAAATCACTAAATTGCATACTGTGAAGTTGTTCTTTGGTCAATTTCTTTCAAAATAGTTTTAAAATTTGCCCAGATCCCTCCTCTTCATTAGCAAATCTTCAGGAATATACCCAAGTTCTCAGAAAATATGTTTTATGCATGATCAGCTACCCCTACCCCCTAAATCACAAAACGTGCCAATTTTCAATATTTCCAGATTCCAACCAATATCATTGTTGTATGACTTTTTCTCATCATGATAGGTCCAAATTAACTTACTCTATGTGATTAGGTGTTAATAAAAATTGAATTTCACACTTTAGTGAAAATCCAAGATGGCTGCCAAATGGCCAATAAAATATAATATTTCACATTATGACGTTAAGTTAAGGTAATGCAGTCTACCATTTGATACCAACACATTTTTGAGACATAATATATTGCAATAATGATGCTTTCCTTTGTATCCTTCCTCAGGTCCTGCCCGAATCATCATTTTAACATAATTGTTGTGTTAACAATGTACTATAACATATTGCTTGTTGCATGTGCTGTAAATAGCTTTCAGTGTTGTGGTAGACATAGTCTTTGTCTCTTTCCAGATATGAATGAAGATGGAACCTGTAGCTGTGATAGGCGGGAGACGGAAGAGAGAATCAGTTGCACTGGACATCGACTGGAGCACATGCCTCATTTGCCAAGGCAACAGAAAAAATGAAAAGACAACCAAGCCCACAGATGTTGGTCTCGAACGCTTTAAAGACTGTGTGATTACGAGACAGAAATACCATGACCATGAGTACATCTCAACACTTGACAGAATACAGAGTATTGACCTTGATGATGAAAAAGAACACATAGTATGGCACAGGGGCTGTTATTCAAAGTTTACACATGCCAACCATATTGAGAGACTGAAAAATCGGCATGAAAAGGAAGCAAAGGACTCGTGTGACCAACCATCTACATGCATTCGCCCCTCTTCTAGAGCATCAGTTGCTTCAGTGTCCTGGGACAAATGTATTTTCTGTCAGGAGGATAAGGCAGGAAAGCAATTGAGGAATGTAGCCACTTTAGAGACCTCAGACAGAATACTAAATGATGCTCAAAAGAACAAGATTATGAGATCTTGAGGCAGGTTTCAATGAAGGGGACTTCGGAGTGAAGGAAAGCACACAAAAGTTCAACCAGGTACCTGATGATCAAGGACTGGAGCATGTCAACAAGATGGGCAAAATCGCTGGAGGAGTCATTGGTATCACACGCTCTGAAACTGCCCTAAATCGGTGGGGACTGACCTACATCGATAGAGCTAGGATTGCCGATGAAACTAGGGACATGCTCGGAGTAACAGAAGATAATAATGATGACCAGTCTGTGCACAAGGAATCTGGAAAAGCAAGGATGCTGAGGGATGAATCTGATGTCCAAAGCCTGATGTCGATGTTTCAGAGATTTGAGGTCTTCAACAAAGAGTCTGAGGAACTTGTATGTCTCACTACTGGGGATATTGCAAATGCCGCAATTAAAAAGGACCTGCTATGTGCGGAGAAGGTTGGACATCAAGTGGCCCGTACCTTTGTGACTGAGCGTTTCATTGAGAAAAAGACCAGCCTACACACAAGCATCCCAAAACAAAAGTTGAAGACATTTGCATCCATGTTTGCTGTTGAGGTGTCCAAGGACAAGAAGAAAAAGGGTACTGCTATTGTCAAAGCAGATCGCGATCTGTTTCAACGACTGATTGTTGTCATGGAGGCAGGCAGAGATATTGACATAGATTCACTTCTCACACAAGAACTTTGCCATGTACCTTTAGCTCTAGCCAATACTGATGGGACCCTCAGACAAACAAACAAGTCACAGTTGCTACCTCTTCTAGAGAAAGATGGTGTGTCTCAGGCAAATGCCCCAGCATCTAACACACCAACATGCACAATTGTTGATGGAATGGCCTTAGTTCAGGCATTGGGAAAGCCAAAGGACACAAAGACATTTGGAGACTATGCCAAGAGGGTCGTAGCTGCAGTGTGTTACGTGGTCCCCTCGGTGAATACCTGGTCTCGGTGACCCCCGGACCGTGAGAGGAACTCCGCCAGCAAGCTGTATTATATATGCGCTTTCGCCACGCAATCCATATGAATTTCACCCAGGAGACAACTGATGTTCAAGGATATATTTCCAATGGTAATGATACCATACAATTTCAATGACACAACCACGGAGATTTTCCCCGAGCAATCAACAATACACAACCATCACCAATTCCCAATTCACAATCAATTCCCTATGATTAAGATGGCCATCTTATACATGTGTGTCCCGGTGAGTACTCACGACACCCTTTTGGTCTCGGTCCCGCACAATGTCTCTGGGCCCCTCCTGACCAAGATGCTGGTCGCCGTCGCCGCACTCGGGCGGTTGAACGAACCCCGGGTGGACGTGTTTCCACCGGGCAGGTATCGTACCAGGCACCGTGGCTGCAGCCCCTCATGGCCACGCGAAGCGGATACGGTAGAGCAAGCCAAACCCCACGCCGCTTGCAAGGCGCGTTAGGCCCCAACGTGCGACCCGCACGCGTCTGTTTGGACGGTGCCGCGAACGATGCCAGACGCGGGGTCGATGCACGGCCCCACGTCAACTTGACGTCTCCACCGGGCAGGTACACGTCCCGGTAATTCCTCTCGCCAGACAGGCTTCGGAACGCCGCTTTTCCACGCAGCGCAAGGTCGATCCCACCTTCTGTCGGAGCGGGGCGAGGAAGAAGACTCGTCCTTTTTTCCTCGTGTCTTTTCCTCTTCCGTTTCCGGTCACTTCCGTTTCCGGCCACTCCCTCAGAAGGGCTCCTGACCCTCCAACCACAACAACTACACAACAACTTAATATACTACACACGGATAAGCAAAGACCTGAATGGTAATTCACATACATTCACATAAATATGTAACAAGTGTCAAACAACTTCAAGGAGCCCTGTAACCGTGTGGATGTGGTCTTTGACTGCTATGAAAAGCACTCAATCAAAGATGCAACAAGAAAGAGGCGGGTTGGAAAGGGTCGTGGCATTAGATGTGAAATAAGCAACAGAGATCTCAAGCTACCACAGCAATGGAAATCTTTCATCTATCTATAATTCCAGTAATCTCTGTCTGTCTGTACGTTTGTCTGTGACCGCTGTTTCTCGACAACCACGGGTCCGATATACTTTTAACTTGCCAGGTATATTGCTGGGGACCCGAGGATGTGCCTTTTCAAGGTTTCATATTAATCGGACAATTACTTACCGAGCTATGTCCAAAAAACGATTCAACCAATCAGAGAGCAGCGAACGATCGCGTGTGCCGAACGTGGCGGGCACACTCTGCCTCGGATGGCACATTTGAGAGCGTATTCATTTATTTCACGTTTGCAAACTATGTTGGCGTTAAACTATGTTTTACAACTAATAAAAACGAATTTGCGATTCATTCGCTTTCCTGCGCGTTTGTGCACGCGATGGCGATTTCTTTACCAAACTCCGGAAGCCGTTCGCTTTGGACCGAACCATTTCATGTAAATAGAGGGGGGGGATTGTCACCACTCGCAAGCCGTTCGCTTTGGACCAAACCATTTCATGTAAATAGAGGGGGGGGATATAATTTTAGATATAGATATAGTACGGGCATGCCCTAGTGGATGTCAATGACAACAAAGTGGCTCTTACAAAGCTTCTCAAGGAAGAACTACTTGAACATGAACATGAAGCCACACAGGAATTGGTGGTTAGTGGTGGAAACAATGGCATGGCTGCCTCTTCCACAGGCAGGAACATGGAGCATCTCTGTTCATCACAAGAGGAGGCAGACACGCGTATGATTCTTCATGCTCTGGAAGCAAAGGCTAGAGGATATGAGAGGATCGTCATCACCAGTAGTGATACCGATGTATTATTGCTTTTGATGGCCTTCCAGCCCCAAATGCCAGAAGAGGTATGGATGAAATCAGGGACCTCTAAATACAGGCGCTACATTGCTGGCCACAAAATTGATTGCACTGATGATGTCAGGGACAGTCTTCTAGCTTTCCATGCCATTACAGGATGTGACAGCACCAGTCAACTCGCAGGCATATCAAAGAAGGCAGCATGGAAAATATTTTGTGAAGTTCCTCACCTACTCTCCCAGCTAGGGGTTGCACATGTTCCAAGTGAAGAGATTTGTGCAAAGGCTGAGGAGTTTGTCTGCCGTCTTTACAACCCGAAAGGAGACGCAAAGGAAATCCAGGTGCTGAGATGTTCCCAATTCAGAAAAGTTGGTAAAAAGCCAGAGAACATGCCACCAACAGAGGATGCATTGCACCAGCACATTTTAAGGGCACATCATCAAGCCCTTGTGTGGCGAAATGCCAATGTGCCAAATCCAGGAATCCCCAATCCAACAACATCCGGCTGGTACCTTGAGGACAACCAGCTGATGCCCCGTCTCATGACCAAGGAAGGGCTCACAGCAGAATGTGTCAAAATTGCGACGTGTGCATGTACCTCAAAGGCCCGTCCATGTCTAACTGGCAGGTGCAACTGTAGGAAAAATGGATTGCGGTGCACATTGGCATGCAAATGTGCAGACTTATGCAGGAACCCCCTCAATGACTCTGATAGTGATTAGACGACATGCATGGAAACTTGAGTATATTCCATAATGTCATATTGTTACTATGCTGGCTGTATTTGACGTAATGTAACTAGTCTTGCTTCAGCTCTGTTCCACCAATGTATTACTAGTCTATGATATGACTGTATCCCACATTCTGTCACTTATGTATGAATAGCCAGATTAGCTTGTTGGGTATGACTTTGTTAATTCAGTGCCAAATATTTGTTTAGTTTAAAGGTGCAAGCATTGCATTGACGTTTGTATTGTTTGGATCAGTGTAACATAATAATGTTTGCATTATGTATACAAGTTATGTATGTTTATTTTTGTTTTACATTAAATAATATAGCTTATATTTTACAATCTTCTATGTCTTCATTTATGTAAGTGCCTTGTTTGTCAGCTATGTTGGAACTAATATACTCCGCAAACAAGGCACTTCCAAATCCACACTACTTTCCTGAAATTCAAATGTTATAAAACATAAATTTTACATAAAGTCCCCCTCTAAAATAATACATCTTCAACTCATCAAGACTCTTTCACATACATGTGACCTATAGAATAGTAGTGCCTCATATATTTAGTATAAATGGAACATTTTAGAAGTGCCTCTGAATGAAATTGCAGTCTTATGGTCTCACGCCACCAAATATTCTATGGCCATTTGGCAGCCATCTTGGATTTTCACTAAAGTGTGAAATTCAATTTTTATTAACACCTAATCACATAGAGTAAGTTAATTTGGACCTATCATGATGAGAAAAAGTCATACAACAATGATATTGGTTGGAATCTGGAAATATTGAAAATTGGCACGTTTTGTGATTTAGGGGGTAGGGGTAGCTGATCATGCATAAAACATATTTTCTGAGAACTTGGGTATATTCCTGAAGATTTGCTAATGAAGAGGAGGGATCTGGGCAAATTTTAAAACTATTTTGAAAGAAATTGACCAAAGAACAACTTCACAGTATGCAATTTAGTGATTTGGAAAAATCAAAATGAAGGCGTTTTTCAGGCATATTTTTGCCTTTTTGCTTCAATAAAACCACTTATAGATATGCCATGCACCCCAATTTGGGTGAGGATTGTTGTATGACTATATGTTATAAGGTCATAACCCTAGAGACCTTTAAGACAGCCAGATATAAGTTCTAGAGCTCAAATATTAGAAAACACCAAAAATGTAGGCGGCCATTTTGAAAAATGGCCACAAATCTGGTCCAAACCATTTCCCAAGCTGGCAACAAGACTTTTTGGGTTCCTAGAGGTCTGGGCTTTCAGAAAAACATTGTTGCCAGCTTGTAACATGAGTGTACCCCTACCACCTTTTCTAGGCCACTTTTGGGGATATGCCTCCAGAGCATAACGGATGCATGTGGTTTTTCACATGTTAACCGAAACGTTGAGTCATTGTTGGTTCAATTACAGGTTGGAGATCTTACCATGGAGTCGTTTGAATTTACACCCAACCGCAAGTATTTGCTTCTATATATTATGGTTTAACCAGTTTGAAACTAACCTTCACTCCTGCTGCTTTCAAAACTCTGCCGACCCTCTGTGAAACTCCCGGTATAAAGGGCAGAACACAAAACCCCCTTGTTGTTCTTTCGGTCCCAGCCTGTTGTGTGGTGCAGCCATTATCGTTTTCCTCTTTGTTAACAAGCTGTCAGGGTAACCATTTGCCCTCAACACATTCTGAAGAGGGTCTACTTCTCTCATTTGTCTTCAAATGTAGATGGTAACTCACGTGCTCTTTTTGAGAGGGTGTGCACCACAGATCTTTTGTTCTCCATTGGATGGCAGGAATCGAAATCAATGTAGCGATCGGTGTGCGTTGGTTTTCTGTAAACTGTTACATTTAGGGCTCCTTTGGGGTCCCTTGTGGCCGCGGCCACATAGTCTGTGTTACCCCCCAGACAAAGTTGTATTTGGATTTGTACCCAGAGTAAAGTATATATATATGAATGTGTATGTATATATATATATATAACTGGAGTACCCGGCGTTGCTCAAGCAAAAAAGAAACATTAACATATTTGAAATGAGGGCAAATATAATGGAAAAGCAATTACATCTAAATCAGAATCCATCACAAATGTCAAATCATCATTTCACCTTTTTGTTGAATATATGCTGGTGAATGTGTCGTTAATCACGTTTCTAAGTTAAATATGATGACGTTCAGGAAGAAGAAGAAGCTTTACTACCAACTTTGTTTTTCAAAACTTTTTTTTTGCCTAAAACACTTCCAAACACTCACTGATGAACCCCTGAAAGTTTGACCAAGACCCATTCAGCCATCTCTGAGAAAAATGGTGACACACAGATAGACATACAGACCATCGGCTCTCTTATATAGTGCTAGCAGGAGTAACTGGTGTGTTCATCACGTTTCTGAGTTAAGTATGATGACGCTCAGGAGGAAGGAGTAGCCTTACTACCTTCGTACACTTCTACCTTACTACCTACCTTCGTACATATTACTACCTTACTACCTACCTTCGTACCTTCGTACACCCTAACCCTAATTATCTTCCCCCATCCAAAACCTTGATCTTTTCTACCCCCGCTAATTCACCCCAGATCCACCTTGTTTGAAATTCCAACTTCTTTCCTGGAAGTCCTGGCAGTGTCCATATGTTTTATACCTCTCCCACTGCCCCCTTCCCACGCCCCCCCCCCCCAAAGCCCTCGCCCTCTCTCAGATCTCTCGATGTCTCCATGTCTCTCGGTCCCTGCTCTCAAATGTTGTGTTTGTGTCCTTCCCCCTCTCTCCCCATCTTGTCTACCGCTCCCTATGTTATATGTTTTATGTGTCGGTTTGTCTTTCTGTGTGATTAATGTTCGCTCTTTCACGAGCCTCGATATTGTATACAAAAAAAAAAAAAAAAAACACTTCTACCTTACTACCTTCTACCTTACTACCTACCTTACTACCTTACTACCTACCAACTTCGTACACTTCCAGAATTGTTTGATTTATTTGTGTTCAAATTTCTGGTGATTGTTTTGTATTTATTTATGCGAATGTGTACTTGTATATAACTGTCATTAATTTTAAAAGGCTTCAGCACTATCGAGAATTTTTTTTTTAATCAAAAAAATCGAACTTGTTTTTTCAATTATTTTTTTTTTTGCCCAAGACACTCCCAGGCACCCACTGATGAACCTCTGACAGTTTGACGAAGATCTGTTCAGCCATCTCTGAGAAAAATGGCGACAGACAGACAGACCAACAGCTCTCTTATATAGTATATATATACTGTATATATATTATATATATAATATATATATATATATATATATATATATATATATATATATGTATATATATGTGTATGTATATATATATATATATATATATATATATATATATATATATATATATATATATATATATATATATGTATATATATGTATATATATATGTATGTATATATATATATATATATATATATATATATATATATATATATATATATATATATATATATATATATATATATATAGTATATATATATTTTTTTCGATCTCTCACCTCGATAAATATCTTTCTTTCGACATGTACGTCTATTTATATATATATATATATATATATATATGTATGTATGTATATATATATATATATATATATATATATATATATATATATATATATATATATATCTTACTATAATTCACCAAATGTCCATCCGTCCGTTCGAAGGTACCGCAAAAACGGCTCAACCGATCGCAACAATATTTTGGGTGGGTATTCCTGTGACCCCTGGGAGTAAAATATGTGCCCAAAAACCCTATATTGTTTTTCAAATTTTCCAAGTTTTCCAATTTTCCAGATTTTACAAACATGATGGAATAATATTGTTATGAATTTGGGTAGAGGAATATCTAGAGCCAGGTAGATCTGTATAGGTAGGTAACTGGACCGTCGTGATAGGGAATCTTTATGTAATAAGTTCTGTGTGTCGCCAGGATGTCAGTTAAGTGCGTATTTGTGTTTCCCCGCCATGAGGGGGTGGGGCATGCTAAATAGTACAGGGATTATGGATAAGGCCGAGAAAAATATATTTCCGGTCTCTGGTCAGCGCGTGCATCGATTTTGATCCTGCGCGTCAACAATTCTTTTTTAAATTTCCAATGGTACCTACAACAGTGCACCTGTTGTTGCCGGGCGGCGCGCTATCTCGGGAAATACGGGTCTGTGAGGGTTGCCATTCATATCGACGTTCGTGCACAGATCTCCCCTACAACACTACGTTTAGTTTGTCCAAATCCAACCAGCCGTTCCAAAGATATGAGTAGTGTTGTGTGCCGTGACGTCATGAATCCAATCGGCTGGATATTGTAATTTATTGAAACGAAGACGTTCTTTGTCGGGTTCCTGTGAAGCAACCAGAAGGCCGATAGAGCTGCGGGTGGTCTCGTTAGTTAGGCCTGGATCCTATCTCTTTGCTCATAAAGTTGTAAGTGTCTGTGATAATCTGGTGGACTGGGAGAAGAGATCGTGGGAGACCATCGGCCTGTTAGACCACTTGCGCATGCGCAGTGTTGACGCGATCGACGCATTGGAATGTTTAACGGTACGGCGAGGCGATCTCGAGAACGAAATGGCAGTCTATAATATGCTTGAAGAACTTAATTATTTTCAGAATAAATACATTTTAAAATAACTTAAGCTTGTGTTCATTCTTTACAAAAAAGTCATACAAGTCCCATTGGCTGTCTTTAATTTCTCTCTGGACGGCGCCACGGCAGATGAGGAGGACCGCAAGGCATGCGGACACAAAAAACACCTCTATATGTGCAATCCATGCTTTTCAAAAAAAACAAGAAAAAAAAAACCGCATCGCCGCATCAATTCTGGAACTTTGGTCTGACCAGAGACCAGCAATATATTTTTTTCGGCATAACATTCCTTCGTTTGTCGGTTCCCTCTGTCGCCAATCCAGTGTCCATTATGGCAACACACTCACATAGACACTAAATCGGCCCATTAGTGCACACAGTAAATAAATCCCCTCCCTTACAAAAAGACATACAGGAAAGACAAGCAGGAAGCGGCCGCGTGCAACACCGGCGTGGGCGTCAAACATCGAGTGAGGCAAGCTATCGCCACACCCAGGGAATGTGTGATTGGTTGGTGTGGAAGGCGTGAACCTTCAGCCAATCAGTGCGGAAGGCGCGAACCCACGACTTATAAGGGGGTCGCTAGTTGGAGGCAGAGCGGGGGTGACGTCGGGAGGCGCAAAAAAATCACGAAGAATCGAGGCTCTGATTGGTGGCGCGCCGGGGCTGACGTCACACCGCGCATGACAAAACGTCTGGTTCGTGGGCATTTTGCGCTTCTTCGTGCTCCGCCCTTCGTATTGGAGATCACCCCCTTCGTGCTTGGCTCTCTCTCTGCCCTGGGACCCTTCGTGCTTCATGTTGGAGATCGTCTCTTTGTGTTGGACCCTTCGTGTTGGAGATCACTAGCTCTGCGCTGGACCCTTCGTGCTTCGCTCTTGGAGATCTGTTGCTTCTTCTTCCCTGGTGGTCGTTCGCCTTCTTCCCTGCGTTCCTTCCTGTTGGTTCATCATCTTCGTGGTGCTCGGTGCTTTTGGTGCTGGGAGCGAGGCTCTGCGCTACGAGCAGATGGGACCTCGCATGCGACCGATGCCACGGGCGTGAGCAAGGTGGACGGAGGCCTGTTTCGTGCCAACACCAGACCCTCCTTGACTGCAGACTACAGACAGATAAGCATGCACCACATCTCACACAAATCCATGATGAACGTTTTATTTTATTAATCCATTTCCTTTGTCTCGTATTTGAAGTCTGTGTGGCGACGTCCCAATTTAGAATTCGGTTTTATCGTCGTGTTCCATTGTATCTGGTCCCGAAATAAATCGTTTATTTTTGTACATTTAATTCGGGTTTCGTTTTGAGTTACTTTCCTCCAGGATCGGAGCTGCCGTCAGGGCTACAGGTATGCGCTTGCCGCTTCTTCTTCCTTCCTCTTCCTCCCGTGCTTGTTAGTCAAATCCGCCATTGATCGTCGCCTCAAGTAAAGCCGTTCGGTCATCCGCAGTCCTACGGTGTTAACCTGAGGGATTCGCGTGACAATATTTACCGATAAGAACAGTGATGTGGCTTTCGTTGAAATTCTACAAATACTGTTTATTCTACGTACCAGGAGAGAGTAGATCGAATCCTGTTGAACTCTTCCAATATAAACGTGTGGGTCCGAAGTAACATGGCAGCGTGTGCAAAGCGACTGAGAAAAAGGTGTAGTGGCCGCTTCCGTGTTACAGATTCGGCACACACTCTTCACACATAAACATGTGACTGAGAAGGACGTGTAGCGGCCGCTTCCGTTTTGCAGAATTCAATCTTTTTTTCAAAATGGGCGCCATGTACTGTTTAGATTTTGATGATTTGCATGTGATATGATTCAACGGATGTTTATATGAATCGTTTAAAATTTAAAAACCCTTCAATTTCTGATATTTTGCCTTTTAATTTGGGCTTCCCAATTGAAGCACCGCTCATAGGGCGGGTACCGTTGCTAGCATATAATTTCAAAACACACAAGGTCACAAGTGTACCTCACCGACTGGGTCCTCAGTCGAGGTCCTCAGCATTATCCCGTTAAGGCCTTTCAACCTCGATACGGTCAGCTAAGGTGGGCCAGCAGGGGCACATATGCCTCCATGTGCAGCAGCTACACCCGGATACGTGAATACCCCCACCCCCAGCCAGTGAGAACACAGACTACAACAACAAAACTGCCTCCACTCCCAGAATCCACAGCCCCTTATCTACTCACTCACACACCAAAAAAAAAACAACCGCCCGCCAACCCTTACAATATGCACCACTCAAACAAAAACACATTCATGCAAAACCACACCCACTCCTGCAACACACTCACCCACTCCTGCAATACACACACACCATTCACACATCTCCATCTCTCTTCCGCGCTCAGTCACTACCTCTTTAGGCCGAAATGAACCACCACCCACAATCTCAACCTACACCGTTCGACATGCCTCCATAAACTTCCTCCATATCCAAAGTGAGCCTTTCAAGGCAACCTGGGCCACTTGGTCACACATCCTCCTTCTTTCTGTCCTACACACTCCAAGCCGAGCAAGAAATGCAGAAAAGGAATTGCCAATATACCCTCTACACCCCACCTCAAATGGCTAACAAGAAACTCGCCAACCCTTCTCCTGACACTTTGCATACAGCTCACTGTACTTTTCTCTCTTCCTCTCATGCACCTCCTCCATGTTCGCTTCCCAAGGTACAGACAATTCTCCTAAGATGACCTGTCCTGTTGCACCTGACCAAATGACAATGTTGGGCCGCAACCTTCCCACAAAGATCTCCTCTGGGAATACCAATTGTGGCTTTAGGTCTGCCACCATCTGCCAAGCACAAGCATCTGACAGCCCTCTTGCTTTCCACCTCCTCCCATTTCCACCTCTTCCCACTTGGCCCTCTTTGACAAACAACACCTCTACCCCATCCGTCTCCTTCTCCACTCTTCTCTCTCTCGATCTCAGCACCTCTCAGTTGCACCATCTGCACTATCACCACCAGCACCTGATAATGCTGCCACTTGTATCTTCCTGCTTCCAATGCTACTGAGCATGCACTCAGTGCATGCTGCACCGTTCCCAAACCTCCACACAAAGAACATCTCATTTCCTGCAACAACCCCACAATCTCAAGTTTACTGGTGATGGAAGCACACCATATGTTGCCCGCAACAAGAAACTCAGCAATATTGGCTCCTTCCTCCAAATATATATATATATTGAAACATGGAAAGTTGTAAAGTACTCCCCATGGGGAATAAGATATGTTAATGATGATGTCATTGGTGCCTTAATTATGACGTCATAATTTCACAAGTCCAACGCTTGATGCGATCAGTATGATTCTTTTTCTATGCAATTGTTGGGCCAATTGACATGAAATTTTCACCATTGGAGCGCCTCCACCTGGTGATAATTATGACATCATAGGTCTCGTGGTTACGGGCGCCATCTTGGAAAAACTTTCCACCTCTATATCTCTGAAACTGCTCCATGGAAAAAAATTAAACATCGCTCATTGTCAAATACTTCCCAAGTGGAATAAGATATGTTAATGATGATGTCATCGGTGCCTTCATTATGATGTCATATTTCTAAAAGTACAACACTCCATCTGATCAGTAGGATTTATTTTTTCTCTGCAATTTTTGGGCTGATGGACACGAAATTTTCACCAAAGGAGTGCCTCCTCCTCTAGAATATTTTAATCATAATTATGACGTCATAGTACGCGTGATACAGGCGCCATCTTGAAAAAAAAATTACGTTGCACCTCTGTCCTCTATATCTCCGAAACCTCTACAGGGAAAATATTGAAATGTGGCTCATTGTAAAGAACTCCACATAGGGAAAAAGTGGTGTTAACGATGATGTCATTGGTCCCTTAATTATGATGTCATAATGCGACAGGGACAACGCTTAATCTGAATAGTTTGAAATTTATTGAGTGTGATCTATGCAACAATTATATTAGATAATATAAATTTATGATGTCATGGCTCACGTGGTCTGGCAGCCATATTGAATCAAAGATAAACCCTTCAAAAATAGAAGAGTTGGTTCACACGATGTTGACCGCACAGGGTAAGTATTCCATGAATACCATCGAGTTGATCATATAAAAATGCATAAAAGACTTATTATAATTCATTACATTACTAATTTTTGGGAAAGTGCATTCTTTTGAAAATGTTGCTTTGCTCGTAATGAAAACATTCTGGTGAGAACTAAAATCCCCAATATTCCTCGTGACATATTCCCCGAACCTGAACCTCTCTTGTGCCTTGTGTGGGAGCTTAGTCGTAGGATGAGCAGGGATTAATGGATTAGGTGCTGTTGCACAAGAGGCCTTTGGCCGAGATTAACTTGGGATTGTTAGTGCAGTTATCTGGCTAACACCAATTTGATTAAAATTTAACGAGGAGATACATTTATTTATAAATACATCTGTGATAAATTTACCTTTTTTCCTATAGGGCCAACATAACCATAACATGGTTGTTCTATGTATTCTGTTTTGATAGACAAGGGTGTGCTTGTGAAATTGATAACTTTTTATATCACAATGCTGTCACTACTCACCAACCATCCATCAGGTCGTTAGCAAGACCATGATATTGTGGCTGTTTCCACATACAGGTTTACACACATGTCTGGGCATCAAATCGATTCAAAACGAGTAAAATCCACATCCCTTGGAGCCAAAGTAAAGGCAGGCACAGCTTTCTGGTGCTGGCAGCCATTTTGGAAACTGTCCACTGAAAATAATCTAGCAAGGCATTTAAATCAGCGTGCCTCCATCAGCCGCTTGCTTCAGTGGATGCCGGGTTAATTTCGCCGTTTAATTTCTGATCTGTCTCCTTTGAAATTAGCACGTGTCCTGCTTGTGGCAAGCGCAGTGGTTTGCACGTCGCAAGCTCTAAAATTTGCTTCCCCCGCATGACAGGACATTTTCTGCACACATCCACCAACTTGTCGTTCAATTGTATTTCTGTGCCATTGACTTTGTTCGATTTTGTCCAGTTTAATGGACTGTCAGACACAAGCCGCAACGCTGTAATCATCTTCACAAATGGTTGCTAAGCGAACTTGTACTTGGTGAAGCGAAGCTTCAAGCCAGCAAATGGTTCACTAAACAATAGGTTTTCATTATTACCTCCGCCACCAAAGGTAGATCGAGGTTATGTTTTCACCCACTGTCTGACTGTTTGTTTGTTTGTGAACAAGAGATCTCAAAAAGTTGTGGATGGATTTGGCCGAAACTTGGTGAACCGGTTGGGTGTCTGACAAGAACGAATCTATTCGATTTTGGTGAAGATCTCAATATGGATACGGATATGAGAATTATTTAATTTGTAAATGATTCTTCACCATTGGGAGATAGGGCCGAAAACAATACATAGCAGGATATCTCAAAATGTTGTCGATGGATTTGGACGAAACTTGGTGGAGAGGTTGGGTATCTGACATGGACGATTCGATTCGATTTTGCTGAAGATCTGAATATGGATTCAGATATGAGAATTATTTATTTTTTAAGTGATTCTTCACCATTGAGTGATAGGGCTAAAACCAACACATAGCAAGATATCTCAATAAGTTATGGATGGATCTGGACGAACCTTGGTGGACAGGTTGTGTGTCTGACAAGGACAAATCGATTCGATTTTGGTGAAGATCTGAATATGGATTCGGATATGAGAATTATTTAATTTTTAAGTGATTCATCACCATTGGCAGTTAGGGCCAAAATCGATATTCAGAAGGATATCTCAAAAAGTTATGGATGGATGATTTTGATTAAATGTGATTCTGTATTGTGATTTTCTGGTCTAGGAATACAAAACGTAAACAGTTCACCTGGTGGAGGTATGCTCTCTACTGAGTTTTAAGTTGTAATTGACTTTGATCATTGTACCTCAGCAACAGTGATACTAAATACATATGAAATGTGTTAGTGTAATAAAGTCGTTATAATGTTTGTAAAGTGGAGCAAAATATTACTGTGGGAAAAATAAAAATATACTGTGTAAATTAAATATCTGCTTGAAGTTTGTTTTTCTGTCTTATGTTTGCCACGATTAGATGTACATTTGAAACTTACTAATTGTCCCCCAGCCCTCCGACAAGGTCGGAGACGAGAGACATTAAAATGAGCTCCGACCAACCGACCCATCATCCGTCCATGTAATTTTGTGTACATGATATTTAAAATACTGTTGAGCATTTAGCTTTTTCATGTTGCAGATATCTATTCCTCGTGACATGATCTCAACCTGGTTAGATCACAGAGGTGATTGGTTCCATGACAACCATCTCGGTAACTTGGCTCGTGTACGCATGATATTTGTAAAACCGTTGAACACTGAGCTTTCATATCGCAGGTGCTTATTCCTTATGACATTATCTCAAACTGAGTAGACACTGGTTGTGATTGGCTGAATTATGGTTCCATGACAACCATCTCGGTAACTTGGCTCGTGTACGCATGATATTTGTAAAACCGTTGAACACTGAGCTTTCATATCGCAGGTGCTTATTCCTTATGAAATTATCTCAAACTGATTAGATCACGGCGGTGATTGGCTGATTTATGTTTCCATGACAACCATCTCGGTGACTTGGCTCGTGCACGCGTGATATTTTGAAAACCGTTGAACACTGAGCTTTCATATCGCGGATGCTTATTCCTTATGACATTATCTCAAACTGATTAGACAATGGTTGTGATTGGCTGAATTATGTTGCCATGACAACCATCTCGGTAACTTGGCTTGTCTACGCGATATTTCGAAAACCGTTCAATATAAGCTTTCATATTGCACAGATCTATTCTTCAGAGCACACAAAACGCAGGGGACCCAGAGTATCAGCTCCATGTTGTTTGTTCTTATCTCCTACGTTTTCGTTACCTGTCGTTTTGTTGCTGGTAGGTATGCAATTATTATGTTGGTGGAAGTGATGTTTTGGATGATTTTTGATTATTCGTGATATGATATATCTGCAAGCACTTGTTGTTGTTTTATTTAAATTGATGGGAAGTTTGAGGAACGTGAACAGCACAAATCACGAACAGTATTAGACTACTATCATCATCATCATCATCATCATCATCATCATCAATTTACACCTTACATTTTACATCAAGCGTCTATGCTAACAAAGCAGTCTCGGAAAGGGTTATCCTCGGTGTTCTGTCGTTTCCTTACCAGCATTCAGTTAGGTAAGGAATTTTGAATCTGTTCAAGCTGCTTGTGAGAAGTCGCCTACTGTTTTTGAATTACACCGTGCGATATTAAACTTCCACCATCGACAAGCGCTGGCAAACGGCTCCTCCGGCTGAAGCCTGGTGTTGGCTTCAACGGTTAAGGTGGCTGGCTTAAGATCACAAGGTCTTCAAGCCGTTAACTTAACACCAGGTGGGTTGACTCAGCCTGTCATCCTTCCGAGGTCGGCAAAATGAGCACCAGCTTCCTGGGATGATGAGCCATTCGAGTATCCTGTGTCGGAGTGGTGACCCGACCAGGATTGTGCCCAATAGCCTAGAAGCTGCTTCGGCATCCATATGCATCTGAAGGTCCAAAAAGGAGCGGTCATCATCATATTCATGAAATAGTCGAATCCTCATTAACCTTTTTTCCCGACATTTATTAGTTTTGATTAACGTTTTATTGTAGTTAATTTTTTTCTCTATTTTTATTTATTTATTTACTTTTAAGATTATGTGCGATCTTTCTTTGACAATTTCACTCCGTCTGGCTGTGATGTGGTGATTCTTTTTGTTTCTGGATGAAATGTTGCCACTTTTTTGTGCGTTTTTTTTTGTTTTTTTTTTGTTTTTTTGTATACTGAATCGAGGCTCGTGAAAGAGCTAACATTTATTTCACAAACAAATCAACCAGACAAACAAAATATATAAAAAGAGGGAGCGGAAAACAAGATGGGGAGAGAAGGGGAAGCACACAAACACAACATTTGAGAGCAGGGAGATGTGTGGAAGGGAGAGGGCTTGGGGGGAGGAGGCGTGGGAAGGGGAGGGGGGGAGGGAGAAGTATAAAACACAAGGACACCAAGGACTTCCAGGACAGAAGTTGGTATTTCAAAAAAGTGGAATTGGGGTGAAATTAGCGGGGGTAGAAAAGATCAAGGTTTTGGATGGGGGAAGATAAGAGATGGTGGTGAACAGCTGTTTTAAAGACCTGGAGGGAGGAGTGCGATTGAAGAGAGTGTGGGAATTTGTTCCAGAGGCGGGAGAAAAGAGGAATGAAGGAGTGAAGGTGAGCAGAGAGTCTTGATTTTGGCAGTTTGACCATAAGAGGGTTGCAGGCAGATCTTGTGCGACCTGTAGGAATATTTGCGGGACATTAACCTTTTTTCCCGACATTTATTAGTTTTGATTAACGTTTTATTGTAGTTATTTTTTTCTCTCTATTTTTATTTATTTATTTACTTTTAAGATTATGTGCGATCTTTCTTTGACAATTTCACTCCGTCTGGCTGTGATGTGGTGATTCTTTTTGTTTCTGGATGAAATGTTGCCACTCTTTTGTGCGGATGACTAATCCTAGTGGGGTTTTCAGGTGAACACTTTTATTGCGCAGCTTTTTTCTAACAGAGAATGGTAGAAAATAAAGACCTTCACCCCAATTGGCTTGGTATGCTCGACAAAATAGCTGATGGTCATTTGGATTTCTGTCATGGCACAAACGATATGGCTTTATGCAAAATACTTTTTGATAATAAATTTCCTGGACAGGATAATTTCCAACAATGTTACCCACATGCTGACGCTTTGAATTTTCCTTATTCTCTGCTTCTTTGAATGGGGACCGATACTTTATTGAATTGGAACCCATTTCTTCTGAATGCAAATCCTCAGGTTATTGGTGCAAGGCTTGATTTGTTGAATTGACCAACTAGCTTGTCCTGCCTGCAAAAACACTTTCAGGAACTCTTTTGGGGAGAATTAGTTGCTTCCAAAACTGTGTTGAAACGTGCCAAAAAGTCTTGTTGGATCGATGGCGAGTATTCTTAAATAAAGAACTGCAGGTTTCCAGTGCCAGGTCACCGTTCCTCGAGTGCCTTTTGGAAGGCTGGCGCCGGTGATGTCTACCACGTATTGATCAACGTCAGGCACCCGGCTCGCAGTCTCTGAGAACGAACAGTGTTGGCACTGATTTGGGTGTTAGGATATTGGTGGAGCAAGGATGAAATTAAATTGCAAAGTTCAAGCAAAGTGTTGGAAGTTCAAAAGGGATTTGATGGAACCCTTTCTACTCTTCCTGTCCATTTCTCCATCCCTGCCGTTCGGATTTTTTCTCCATTCGAGGTACTTCACAATCCTACTCTGGTTATTGACCTGCAGAGCCATGAGCCCAGGGCACTAGCTTCCCACGGCAAAGCCAAATTACCTTGTGCTTTCTAAATAACATATATAACATCCTTGCATGTTTAACCTGACATTACAGTACCGAGCATCTAATTGGCCTTGGTGTTTGTTTTAATTGTTCTTCACTTCTCCACATTATTGTAGTAGTGGCTGCAGGTCCTTTTCACATCTCATTTGCTCTGAATGAATCGTGCTACTACTATTACTACTACTATTACTACTACTACTACGACTACTACTACTACTTTATTGCCACATTATTGTGTGTTGCCTAGGAAACGTTTGTGGCCCATGTATTTCACGACCATGTTGGCCAAGCTAGGATGTCCAACTGGAGGTGACAGGATTTCTAACTTGTTTAGCTTACCTGCTCTTCGTGAGGAACACCATGTGATCTTTAAGGTCTAGCGACCAATGATAGCAGGTGTGAAGTCAAGTTTAACATCTATCTGAGGGATGGCACACACAGTGATGTGTGTCTGTGCAACACCAACTACAACGACTACCACAAAATTGTGGAGAAGAGAAGGGTCACAGATTATAGCTGGGTCTAGATTTAAACCCAGGCTAGACTGCTCTGCTTAGAGTCTGGACTTCTCACTTTGGGGTTTACATGCACACGCTGCATTTAAATGCCTGCCACTGTGAAGGAGCTCGAATTTACTTTGGCAGCTTTGTTGTTATGCACCCTGCTTTGATTAGAAGGGTCAACGATTGAGATATACAGTGTATATATATATATATATATATATGTATATATATATTTATATATATATATATATATATATATATATATATATATATATATATATATATATATATATACACTATATATATATACATACACTATATATATATACACTATATATATATATATATATATATATATATATATATATATACTATATATATATACAGTATATATATATATATATATATATATATATATATATATATATATATATATATATATATATATATATATATATACTATATATATATACTATATATATATACAGTATATATATATATATATATATATATATATATATATATATATATATATATATATATATATATATATATATATATATCACAAATTTCTCCCAGTCGATGTCAGAGACTGGTAGACAGTTATAAGAAACGCCTACTTGAGGTTGTTTCTGCCAAAGGGGGCAATACCACCTATTAGAGCCAAGGGTGTACTTACTTTTTCCACATGCGAAATTTGCATTTATGTTTATTTAAATTATACAATGGACTACAAAATGTAAATTTTTCATGATATTTGTTATATTATATCACCTTTATCTATCAATATTGTTGAAATGAAGATCAAATAGCTGTATGTTGAAATATGTTGAAAAAGTCAAAACTTTACATGGGGTGTACTTACTTTTTCACGTGACTGTATATATATATATATATACAGACTTGGCATTTAATATGGAATATTTTTTTTTCTTGACTTGGCTTTACTTTCTGAACTCAGTATATCAATCTGGTGAGTTTCTTTTACCCTTCGGTGATGTCTTTGTTGAAAGAACCATGTCACTGATTGTCTTTCGCAGCAAGAAGTCAATAACAGGATTATATCACAGGTGGCGTGACAAAATGTAAGGACAGGTACATTTGACGATTGGCTTCACAATCGGGTATATAAGGGTTGTTGCATTCTGTATTAGTGGAAAACAACTGCTGCACATCTACAAAAGTTATTGCCGCTTCCTCTGGAGATGGTCCGTCAACTTGACAATGCTGTTTGTCATGGAGTGGTGGCTTTACGAAATTTTGGCATGAAAGAGCGTGCTATTGCTCGGCAGTATGGCATCACTCAAGGTCAGGTGTCAAAGATCCTGAAACGAAATGCTCAGAGGGGTGTCCCTACTCCAATACCAAGGCCAGGACCTCCACGCAGAACCACAAGGAGAGATGATCGCCTGCTGCACCGGTTAGTCTGCAATGGCCATACCAAGTCAGCTAATCTGCTTAGGGCTGAGTGGCAGCAACTGGCAAATGTGCCTGTATCCAGAAGGCTAGTCAACCAACGACTTGTTCAAGCAGGCTATCGCGCCAGGCGTCCCCTGAGAAAGCCACGCCTGACCAGACAACACAGCCAGCGCCGATTGCAGTGGGCCAGAGAGCACCGTCAATGGCAGCCAGGACACTGGAATCACGTGACCTTCAGTGACGATTCTATATTACTGGTCTATCGTCAAGATGGCCGCGTCCGAGTGCGTAGACAAGTGCATGAAGCCCACAATGAAGATTGTATAGTGCCAAGAGTCCAAGCTGGAGGTGGTGGGGTGACCGTTTGGGCTGCTTTTCATGCAGGGGGCAAAACTGACCTGGTTGTTCTGAATGGAAACCTGAACCAGTTCAAGTACAGGGTCATTCTGGAAGAAACATTGCTTCCATTTGCTCGTGCAGCCTTTCGAGGAAACTTTGTCTTCCAAGATGACAATGCACGGCCTCATCGTGCTCGCATGATCCAACACTTTCTTGCTGACCGTGGTGTAGAGCATATGGAGTGGTCTGCCATGTCCCCGGATATGAATCCGATAGAGAACTTGTGGGCAGAATTAACGCGTCAAATCGACAACTTGGACCAGCAGCCTGCCTCTGTGAGTGAATTGCAACAGGCTATTGTAACTGAATGGCAAGCGATTCCTGTCCAAACCTTGGCAAATCTCGTGAACAGCATGCCTCGACGTGTACGTGCTCTCTTGAATGCTCGTGGGGGTTACACGAAGTACTGAACTGTAATTTTACTGTCCGTAATCCCAGTCATAATTTAGCTTTTGTTTTTGTTGATTTTTTTTTGGCTAATGTGCAAAATAAAGAGATACTTCTGGAAAACGTCCAGAAGTTTAACACAGTACTGTCTGTGAATTGAGTTCGATATCAGTTTATATCACTTTCAAGGATCAATTTATTTGCTTCGAAATGTCAAATGTGGTTTTTGTTTCTTTTAAAGGTCACATTAACAAAATCTAGAATAATTTCAACATAATTCCAATGAACTTTTGATTCTAAGTCATCTTGAAAAGTAAGTTCACCCCCACAAAAAAATATTCCATATTAAAGGCAAAGTCTGTATATATATATATATATATATATATATATATATATATATATATATATATATATATATATATATATATATATATATATATACAGTGAAACCTTGACTTACGAGTGCACCAACTTACGAGTTTTCCGAGATACGAGCCGTCGCTCGGGTGGTTTTTTGCTTTGAGATGCGAGCCGAGATCTGAGTTACGAGCTTACGCCACCCGCCACCAGGTGGGTTCCGGTCACGTGGTTATCTTGCCGTGCAAGCATCTCTGCCGTATATCGCTGCTGCTTTGTTTTCGCATTTTGGTTATTTTGGAAAATTTCTTAGTTTTAACCATGGGTCTTAAGAAATTGAGTGCCAAGGGCAGTACTGAGAAGAAGAAGAGGATGATGTGCTTGGATATAAAACACGCAATCGTCGAAAAACATGAGCGAGGTGTGCGTGTTGTCGACTTGGCGAGGCAGTACGATCGTAGTACTTCTACGATATGTACGATTTTGAAGCAGAAGGAGTCGATAAAGGCTATAACGCCAGCCAAGGGCGTTACGATTATTTCAAAGCTCCGGACCTCTGTCCATGAAGAGATGGAGAAGTTGTTGTTTGTGTGGTTGACGGAGAAGCAGCTCGCAGGAGATACCGTGACCGAGAGCATCATGTGTGAGAAGGCCCGAGACATTTACGGGGATTTGGTGCAGCAGACGGCGGGAACATCAACGGACGAGGCATTGGAAGAGTCATTCAAAGCCAGTCGGGGATGGTTTGATAATTTTAAGAAGAGGACCGGCATTCACTCCGTCGTCAGGCATGGTGAGGCAGCAAGCTCGGATGTGAAGGCAGCTGAAGATTTTATTATAACTTTTGCCGAACTGATAGAAGCCGAACGATACATCCCCCAGCAAATCTTCAACTGTGACGAGACAGGGCTCTTCTGGAAAAAGATGCCGAGGAGGACGTATATAACGGCAGAGGAGAAGAGCATGCCAGGCCACAACTTGTTCAGAGTGCCGGCGATAGCTCGCCTTCTCTTTGTGGAAGACACGGTGAGATCCTTAACATCCAACAACTAATGGGACGCAAACGGGGCGCCCAGTTTAGCGGTACACACATTGATGAATCACCCTGCCTGTGAAACACCGACATGACAGGTTATAGCTGGGTCGGGATTCAAACCCAGGCTGGACAGTTTAGAGTCAAGTGTGCGTACCTCCAGTCCAGGCCATCCTGCCAACTTGTATGCTGCATACAGGTGAAATATAAAGCGCGAGATATTTTTATATATACTGTATATATATATAAATATATATAGTTATGTTTTTGGGGTATGGATGAAATACCTTCATGAAGTTCAGAATGTGTCGGTTTAGAATGCTCCGTGTGTCACGAAGAAGAAGAACCCACCTCAATGTAAATTAAGTTCGGCCGACTGTATGGGTAAGAGCGTGTATGTGTCTCCATACAGAGGAGTAGAGTTGTGTTATTTAGGTAGGGCTTATGGGTAATAATTCCCCAGTGTGTATAAGGCCTCTTGTAATTTTGCCTTTCGTTTTTAAATTCATCAAAAAGCCGTTCCACGAATGCTCCATTCACCCACAACACCGGCAGGGCTAGGAAAAACCACACAGCTGCCCCTATAGGACTAAACTCCACCACTCCTACAACCGATGTCACACGAACCTTCTCGATGAAGGTCTAGGCTCCGCCTCGATGACGCTTATAAAAGGAAACCATGCCCCAAACTTTGTGAGTGGTTGAGGAACGATGGGGTGATTCAATCGCACTCAGCGATTGGTGATGTGACATCAGACAGCTCGAGCTGAAAAGGATAAGGGGGAAGATTCCGCCAGAATGGCTCTCTTTTTGTTCTGGTTTTGGTCGGGGCGGTCTCTCTTGCCTGGTCGCTTGCTCTTCGTCTCTTCTTGCCTGGTCGCCGATGAAGGAGGTGCGGTGCTTCTTGCGGGGTGTGCCCAAGAGACGGTCGGAGCTTGGTGCAGCCGAACGAGAATGACCAAGTGAGGAGATCTTGCCTGTTTGCCTCTCACCGGCGGCTGGCTGTGGATGCAACTTTGCGCCAACACATGTTTTACCGCACAGGGATGCAAGAACTGTGAACCACACCAAACCCTCATTGAGACCGGAGCTAAGTGGCTGCACGACCCTGAACATTTATTTTCGTTATTTTTTTCCCTTGTT
This sequence comes from Myxine glutinosa, assembly GCF_964187855.1. Classification (NCBI taxonomy): domain Eukaryota; kingdom Metazoa; phylum Chordata; class Myxini; order Myxiniformes; family Myxinidae; genus Myxine; species Myxine glutinosa. The sequence goes on along the minus strand of NC_136264.1, from coordinate 36,395,453 downwards.
CATGTCTTTGAGTCCGTGTGGACGGACCCTCATTTAGAACTTTGTTTACCTCACCTTCCCTGTTCCTTTGCATTATTGAAATAAACCCTGTATTGATTGCATTTCTTTGTCATGCCTGTCTTGTTCGTTTATTCGTTTGTGGGGTGAGGAATAAACCCCCGTCATGGCCGCTCGTTTAGGTGAGGCCTCAGGTCCTCCCACGCGCGCGCCAGAGAGATACTCCTGCCAGGTTCAGCTTATACGCCACGGAGTAAAGCTCGTTTTGGCTACCCTGAGGTGTTCACTACAGGGTTGACATGACTATACATATATATATATATATATATATATATATATATATATATATATATATATATATATATACGTATATATATATATATATATATATATATGTATATATGTATATATATATGTATATATGTATATATGTATATATATATATATGTATATATATATATATATATATATATATATATATATATATATATATATATATATATATATATATATATATATATATATGTATATATATATATATATATATATATATATATATATATGTATATATATATGTATATATATATATATATATATATATATATATATATATATATATATGTATATATATACAGTATATATACTCGAGGGGTATGCTTACACATTGTATCAGAAATTAAAAACCATGCTTTGTATGTAGGTACATAATAAATAGAAGCTTTATGATTATAGGCAAGCATCACTGACCTCCTGCAAGGTATGAATTTAGGTAAAAAAAAATTATTTTACAGATGCGTTTACTGTTTTTACATCAATTTTCATTGAGGTTTTTATTACAAAGTTTACACTTGTAGAAATTGCAATTTTCAAATGCTACATGTTGATTGAGGTTTTTTTTTCCTTTTTTTCTTTTACGTGTATGCGTTTATGTTTCTTGCGGAAATTTTCATTTTCGGATTCCTTCCAACGGTTCTGTGATTGTTATTTTTTTCCGGTGAACCGGCTTCGATGTCCATTGGCACACCAAATTTCTGCGTTCTGCGACACGACAGCCAGAAGATACCGAACATTAATATCAGTGAGTCAGTGGTTAGAAAAAGCTTTATATATGTATGATGTAAGAGTGAACTGTTTCTGTGTGAAGCCGTTTCATTTATTTCTACACAATTCCATAGCCCTGTTCAAATTTCCCTAAAATTTGCTCCATTACATTATTGCAACATGCGCTAGGTCAACATTGCAATAATAAATTGCAATTCTTAATCAATTTCCATATTTAAACAATCAATAACAGCACCTCTGGCCGACAGTGGGGAGAGGGTTGGAACTTGGCTTACACATAGAGACTTCCACATCTGTTTGAAGGTGAACTATTTGTCGGGATTCAAACCAATTGCATTTAATTAATTACATTCAGTATACAGAATGAAAATGAATATGCAAAGGTTCCACAGTCTCCCTGGGATGACATTGAATGCAAGTAGCTTGCCACGTGATCCTATACAACATGAAGTGACGAAATGAGGCCAGTTAGCCCATCAGTGCCGTGTTTCACTACAGGGTTAATTTTTGCTATAGCTTCAAAAATCACTCCTCTTCATGTTTTGCAAAAGTCTAAATATCCCTATCTCTACCGGTGACCCAGCTTGTGTGTGTGTGTGTGTGTTGTGTGTGTTGTGTGTGTGTGTGTGTGTGTGTGTGTGTGTGTGTGTGTGTGTGTGTGTGTGTGTGTGTGTGTGTGTGTGTGTGTGTGTGTGTGTGTGTGTGTGTGTACAGTGCCTTCAGAAAGTACTCACACCCCTTGATTTTTTCACATTTTGTTGTGTTTCAGCCTGAATTTAAAATGGACAAGTAAAGATACATTCAAAGTACACCGCCCCCATGCCAAATAATTAAACATCCTACAGCGCGGCATTGCCAGGGCGCCTCCGGCGCCCGGCAATACCACAGTGCAGCTCATAGAGAGTGCATTGGGAGGGAGAGGTGTACAATAATTGATTGATTAATTGCATAATTAAAATCAATAAAACATTATCATAATATATTTTCTTAATCAATTGGCTAATAGCATAACTAAACCACTAGTGCTTCATCCGAAGATATATCTTTTAGAAATTTAATGAAATAAGTCATTAATAAAAAAATAATTAATTAATTGATTAATCAATAAATAATTAATCACTGAAATGATAAATCAAAAATATCCTTTATGGCCACATCACCTCGTCACTGTCATGTCCAAATATTAGCTTCCGAGCTCAAAAGATGCCTGAGATATTGCGCAGATGAGAAAGAAAATAAATAAATAAATAGTAATGAAAATAAATAAATAATAATCATGAAAAATTAAATAGTTAATCAATTGGCTAATAGAATACATAAACCACCACCATTTCAGAATCAGCATCTGTAACTTAAAAAAAATTTTTTTTAATCATTAATCAAATAATTAAATAATTAATTGATTAATCAATAAATCAAAAATAGCCTTTGCAGCCAAATCACTTGGTCATTGGCAGGGCCAAATATCAGCTTCCTAGCTCAAAAGGTGCCAGAGATAATGCCCAGAAGAGAAAGGAAATATATAAGTACTTAATGAATCGCTAATAATTAAATAACTCATCAATTAATTGATTAATCAAAAAAAAATACAGTTTTTGACAAAGTACTTGCTCACTATTGTGCCGAAATTTCAGCTTCCTAGCTCAAAGGATGGATGAGATATCGCCCGGACAAACAAGAAAGAAGGAAAGAAAGAAAGCAAGAAAACAAACAACCAGAGTGAAAACTGAGTCCTCCCTTTCAGCGTGCGTCACTGCCGAGCCCCCTTCGGTGCCCGGCAATGACGATATGCAGCGCCTGGAGATGGCATAGGAAAGATGCGGTGTACAATTAAATTGAGTTTTTTTTTAGCACTGATCTGCACATAATACTCCATAATGTAAAAAGTGGAAATTTATTTTAGATTTTTTTTTACAAATTAATTAAAAAATGAAAAGCTGAAATGTTTTGAGTGAATAAGTATTCAACCACTTTTATTTGCTACTAGCCGAAACCCGTGGAACATCCACGGAAGGGAGGATGTGGTGTATGGATAGAGTGTACCATTATGGATGGCATAGGGGAGCGCTCATGGGATCTTCTTCTTCCGTTAAGCTCCAATTTTTTCTCTTTAAGTTAAGTCCAATCAGTCCTCTCTGCTCGAAGTGCTCAGGCCATGCCTTCCCGCTCTCATACTTTTATTGCCGTTCGGTGTAGAAAGGGATTGACATATCGTTCTTCTGTTTCAGCTCGTTATCTTTAAGCTTCCTTACGTCTCGCCACCTGCTACACCTCTCTGAGTTACGAGGATTTATGCAACGCACCCCGAGTATCGCAACGTCACTCCATTTAACTTTATTAAAATGATGATAAAGACGTTTCCTTATATATCCTAATTTAAAATGTTCAAAGGAATAAAAAGACCATTTGGTTCACACCACCCATGTTCACACCACTCGACTGTCCAATCAGCGGACGGCTCGCTTCGCCTTCGCCCAGCAGATGCCAATACGATGGCGTCGTAAGATGGCGTCGTGTCGGCAGTTAATCGGATGCTTTTGGGCCCCAACGTCGGCTAATTCAGATTTTTCGAGTATGGCTGTACGTGATAAACAAAGAGCGCGGTTCGTAGATCGTAAATCCATTAGTGCCATGGGCATCGGGTCACTGGGTGCGGCGTAAAAGGGATAACAAAGTCGAGTCCTTACGGTATTATTATATAGACTAGCCGAAACCCGTGGAACATCCACGGAAGGGAGGATGTGGTGTATGGATAGAGTGTACCATTATGGATGGCATAGGGGATTTGCTTGTCCGAGTAAGAGTTAGGAAGAAAGATCAATTTTCACTTGTGCAAAAATGCTACTCACAATTACATCGCCTGTGCGTCGGCCTGTGATTGAGCCAGAGAGTTGGCCTGTGAGTCAACTTCCTTTCCAATGTCTGCAAGAGTTGAAATACTGATTGTGAATGTGTAAAATTATATGAAAGAAGAACATGCATATCAATAGATGATGCCATCGAAAAGGAGAGCAGCTGTCCATAGAAAAGGATGTCTGACTTATCAATTTGACATTATTGCACAGGAAATGACAAACAAAGAAACAGTTCATTTCCATCGGGTAATATTACGATGAGAGATCAGCCGATACCTTTATTATGTCCATCAGCATCCATGGCACTTAGAAAAAAAAAACGTGGCATCGGCCAGCCGCAGCCAACTATCACGTACCGTCTCGAAGTCAATGCCATCCTTTTATCTCTTCGTATACAACTCACTGATCGCAACGTCACTCCATTTAACTTTATTAAAATGACGATAAAGACGTGAAACCCGTGGAACATCCACGGAAGGGATATCGTTCGTCTGTTTTCAGCTCATTATCTTTAAGCTTCCTTACGTCTCGCCACCTGCTACACCTCTCTGAGTTATGAGGATTTATGCAACGCACCCCGAGTATCGCAACGTCACTCCATTTAACTTTATTAAAATGACGATAAAGACGTTTCCTTATATATCCTAATTTAAAATGTTCAAGGGAATAAAAAGACCATTTGGTTCACACCACCCATCACACCACTCGACTGTCGAATCAGCGGACGGCTCGCATCGCCTTCGCCCAGCAGACGCCAATACGATGGTGTCGTAAGATGGCGTCGTATCGGCCGATAATCGGATGCTTTTGGGTCCCAAAGTCGGCGAATTCAGATTTTTCGAGTATGGCTGTACGTGATAACTGATAAACAAAGAGCGCGGTTCGTAGATGGAAAATGCATTAGTGCCGTGGGCATCGGGTCACTGGGTGTGGCGTAAAAGGGATAACAAAGTCGAGTCCTTACAGTATTATTATATAGATGACACTCCAAATTGAACTCAGGTGCATCCAGCTTTGTTTGATCATCCTTGAGATGTCTCACCAACTTGATTAGAGTCCACCTGCACTCCTGCAGCCAATTCAATTGATTGGACATGATTTAGCAACAAACACACCTTTCTATATAAGGTCCCACAGTTGACAGTACATGTCAGAGCAGAAACTCTACCATGAAGTCCAAGGCACTGTCCATAAAACTCTGAGATAGAATTGTGAGGAGGCATAAATCTGGGGAAGGGTATAAAACAATTTCTAGAGTGTCAAAAGTTCCCAAGAGCACAGTGAACTCCATCATTAGGAAATGGAATGAATATGGAACTACTCAGACTCTTCCTGGAGCTGGCAGACTGAGCAATCGGGCAAGAAGGACCTTGGTCAGGGAGGTGACCAAGAACCCAATGACCACTCTGACAAAACGACATAGTTATTTGGCCGAGATAGGAGAACCTGCCAGAAGGGCAACAGCCTTTGCAGCATTTCACAAATCACAAATCACAAACAGCATTTTCACAAATTATGGGATCGTGTCCAAACGGAAACCACTCCTGAGGAAAAGGCACATGACAGCACACCTGAAGTTTGCAAAAAAGCATGTGAAAGACTCAGCATGAAACAAAATATTCTGTGGTCTGATGAGACAAAAATTGAACTCTTTGGCCTAAATGCAAAGTGTTATGTCTGGCGGAAACATAGCACAGCTCATCACCCATCGAACACCATCCCTAACATGAAGCACTGTGGTGGAAGCATCATGCTATGGGGATGCTTTTCAGTGGCAGGGACTGGGAGACTTGGATGGATAGATGGAACAATGAATGTAGCCAAATATACGGGCAAATACTTGAGGAGAACCTGCTTCAGAGTGCAAAAGACCGAAGACTGCGACAAAGATTTACGTTCCAACAAGACAATGACCCCAAGCATACAGCCAAAGCAACACTGGAATGTCTTCAGAACAAGAATATGAAAGTCATTGAGTGCCTCAGCCAAAGCCCAGCCTTTAATCCCAATGAGAATTTGTGGAAAGACTTGAAGATTATTCTTCACCGACGCTCCCATACAACTTGCCAGTGCTTGAGCAAATCTGCAAAGAAGAATCGGAGAAACTCCTCAAATTCAAATATGCAAAGCTGATACAGACTTACCCAAGAAGACTTGATGCTGTAATCAATATCAAATGCACTTCTACAAAGTATTGAATAATATAAGGTGTTTGAATACTTATGTAAATTATGTATTTCTGTATTTGATTTTTAATTATTTTTTAAAAAATTCTAAAAATAAAATTCCACTGATATTATGGGGAATTATGTGTAGATCAGTGACAAAAAAAATCTCAATTTAATCAATTTTAAATACAGGCTGTAACACAATAAAATGTGAAAAAGTTAAGTGGTGTGAATACTTTTGTGCTTAAACAGCATTTACCTCTGGTTTAACGGAAATGGAATATATGTGTTGTGTGGACTATACTTAGGTCTTCCAATTCTATGCTCTTCCTATTGTTACAGTCTGACCTCTTATTCTTCACCCCCGGGTTTGACTTGTTATGGTTGTGACCTATTTCCCTCTCTGATGCTTCTTCTTCCTCTTCACATCCCTCCCCCCACTCCTCCCGAGTTTGACTTATGTGGTTCAACCCATGAGTTTAAAGGCTGTGATTGTCTGTGGGGCAAGAGAGAACCAGGAAGCTGATGCAGCTTTTTTTTTTCTTTTTTTTTATATACAAGATCGAGGCTCGTGTAAGAGCTAACATTAATGACAAAAAAAACCTGTCACATAAGACAAAACAAAGGGAGCGGGAGACAAGATGGGGAGAGAGGGGGAAACACACGAGCACAACATTTGAGAGCAAGGACATCGGGAGATCTGTGGGAGGGAGGGGGCTTGGGAGGAGGAGGCGTGGGAAGGGGGTTTGGTGGTGGGGGATGTAAAAAACACAAGGACACAGCTAGGACTTCCAGGAAAGAAGTCGGTATTTCAGAAAATTGGATCTGGGGTGAATTAACGGGGGTAGAAAAGATCAAGGCTTTTGGTTGGGGGAAGATAAGAGATGGTGGTGAACAGCTGTTTTAAAGACCTGGAGGGATGAGTGGGATTGAAGAGATTGAGGGAGTTTGTTCCAGAGGTGGGAGAAAAGAGGAATGAAAGAGTGAGGGTGAGCAGAGAGTCTTGATTTTGGCAGTTTCACCAGAAGAGGGTTGCTGGCAGATCTTGTGTGACCCGTATGAGTATTTGGGGGACAGAGCACAGACAGGCCTGGGGGGGGGGGGGGGGGGCTGGGCCAGGGAGGAGTCGGTAGAACACAGAAAGACCACCAACCTGCCTGCGGTGAGTGAGTGAAAGGCCCTCACAATCAACTTCATCGCGGGAGATTCCAATGATTCTGAAAGCTTTGGTTTCAACAGCTTTAAGCCAAGCCAGGTGTGAGGCAGGAGCACCAGCCCAGAGGGGAGAGCAGTATTCCATTGAGCTGTGGATGAAAGCCTCGTATGTGGTGAGGAGCTCAGGTGTGCCAAGGAAGGACTTCGCATGACGGAGGATGCCCAGTCGGCGACTGGCTTTAGAGGCCAGCTTGGAAATGTGGTTTTCCCAGGAAAGATCATGGAAGATAGTGAGACCCAAAAGCTTGAGTGACAGAACTTATTGGAGAGGATTGTTGAGAAAGTAGATGGGAGGGTCGCCCAGACTGTCTTTTCGGAGAGACATAGTAAGAGTGTGGGATTTGTCAGGATTGAAAGACATGTTCCACTTGTTTGACCAGTCTGTGATTTTGTCCAGGTCTGCAGAGAGTGAGGAAGCTGCAGACTGCCGATCTGAGGGATGAGGTATAGAGCGGCAGAGAGTGGGGTCATCAGCAAAGAGATAGAGAGGATTTTCCAGAGAGTCGGAGAGATCATTGATTGAGACCAGAAAAAGCACAGGGCCCAGAACACTGCCTTGGGGAACTCCAGCCTGAACAGGAAGAGGAGATGAGAGAAATAAAATGATGATAAATTAAAAAAAAAAGATGATGAGGGTGTGGCTGGTTTGCTTTGGACGTTTGACTCAGAAAGCTGCAAGATGGGATTTCCCAGCGAAGAGCTTGAATGCCAGAGGTTTTCAAAAGTGAGATTTGTGGCCCCTCGGATGGTGGGGGAAAGTTGAGGACGGATTGACTGCTTCGGGAAAATAGGGAGCAACGGGCGGCAATAGAAGGCCTCATTCCCTGCCATTGGGCTGCTGTCTTGAGGCATCTCCTTGGGAGCAAACTTGGCAACTCTGACTGGGGATTACTGCCCGCACAGGTTCCTCTTTCATGGGGGGAGAAGACCCACTGGCCTGATCTGGTTTTTACCTTATTATCTTTCTTCTTGATTTTCTCTCTCTCTGTGCATATGTATATAGTTTTTGTTGTTATACCCGATAATTGAAGCGGTGTTTAACCCCATGCTTTGCTTGGTGTTTTGCATGCCGTAACACTATCCCCCACTCGATTGTTCTTGTTCCTCTTCCCCAGGGTCTTGTTCTTTCCTCACAAAACCTGCTATCCATGATAACTATATGATGGTTAGACACAGCAACAATTCCGGTTATTTCTCTCTTACCGGACACATTTGAGCCACAGGATTAATTCGTTTTCTCTCTTTCCAAAGAAATTGTAGGCATAAGGAAACACCATATCCAATCCAATCCACCATAATAACTGTCCCTCATTTAACCACCTCTCATGTATCACACCTCACACAAACTACATTATCACAAGGGGAAAGAGCCTGAACCTTCTCCTGATTCAACTCGGTTGGCAGGAAAGCTAGCAGGTGGGAAAATTTGTGAGGGAGAACTACAGCGTTGCGCACGCAGGGAGCGCAACCGTTTCGGAGCAAGTAATTGACAGCAGAGGGAGGCAGTGCTTCGGGAGGCCACTAATGGTGGCCCCTTTTTGCGGGTCAAATAACATGATCTTACCTTTGCTCTTGAAGACTCCGCCTTCCGTGAACTTTGATCCCACAAGTCTCCTTGGTGATTATTTCCTGGAAATACTTGCTTCATGGTAAACGTGTTGTGTCCAGCTTGCAAGTTTCGTCTCCCTTTCTGTTGACTCAATGAAGTGTGTAAGTCTAAATAGCCAGGAAGTTCTGCCCCACCGATTGGCTCTGTAATTTCGCCGGTGCACACTTGATGATTCTGCTCGACCTGATTGAGCAAGCAAGTGTGCAATGAGGATACATGCCCCAAATGACATCACCAACCTACCGGAAAGGTAAAGCGTTTAGTTGTGAGGACCCTGCCAGGCTTGGCGGTATCAATTGGCGTTCATGGTTGACTAGCAACCCATCGGACCACAATGTTATGCATGGCTGTTGGCCTCAGGTACCGGGAATTTGGGAGGAGTCCGAGAAGATCCGCTCGTGGTAAACCTTGTATAACCTCTTTACCGTTCTAGCCAAAGAAGGTTGCATAAGGCAAGATAAGCTTCAAAAGTTGAGCCCTTTGCTTTTTCAAACACTACATTGGTTCCCCTCACAGCTGCAGACATTTACAAGTAGCACATGCACAAATAAATCTGACCTGATTGGGCCTTTGATATTTATTGGATTTTGGGGATTTGGGGAGAAAGTGTCCACTTTCAGGTGAGACAGAAAAAAACATCAGGCCATGAACCTCAAGGAAAAAAATAACTTTCAAACCCTTCTCTTTGCTCAAAGATATGGCGGTGCCTTTTCAAGTCTGTCTCTGCTTCATGCCCACCCCCATATCCCCGTCTCACCATCTCACCACCTCCGCCCATCCATCCCTTCAATCACTTCAAATGAATCTGCAGCTGTCTCTGCTCATGAGAAGGCAAAAAGCTTCAATTTTGTGTTTGCTTCCAAATCCGGCATGCCCAATCCTCACTCCCTCTGCCTCACATACCTACTCGCACCCAGCTGCTCCTGAACACTTTCTTTCTACTCTGAAAAGGTGTTGCGGTTTCTGTTTTCCCTCGAATGTGATTCTCTGCTAGGCCTGGGAGGCAGCATGTGTTTTAAAAACTTGCTCTGCTGCTCTTGCTCATCCTCTTTTTGCTCTATTCACCCTATTATTTGCCCTTTGTCACCTTTTGTTTACTTCGGCGTTTGCCAATATCACTGCTTTATGCAAACACGAGACAAAAACAGTTTTTCTTAACTACAGGCCTATCATCTTACTTTCAATTATAAGCAAAGTCATATAATCCATCAGCACAGTTGACGTCAAATTCTTCTGTTATTAGTCCCCTACCGGTGTACACCGGAGGGGACTATAGGTTTGCACTCCGTCCCTCCATCTGTCAGTCTGTCTGTCCGTCACGCAAAGAACAGTTTTCCGGACTTTTTTTTCGAAACTCTTAATGCTAATGATTTCAATCTTGGCACATGGTTTCCTCATGATAAGATACAGATCAAGTTCGAACTTCACGACGTTTCGATCATTTTTGACAAAGTTATGGCACTTTGAACTTTGGGAATTCTGATAATTCTGATGATCCTTAACTCAGTGCCATTTTAAGTTTTAATTTCCTTTAAAAAAGATTTTCTCTACAATAATAGGACCGATTCAGATCAAATTATCACCGTAGGGGGGGGACTCGGTCTGTAGAATATTTTAATGGTAATTATGACGTCACAGGTCACGTGGTTCGGCCGCCATATTGTTTTTCGTGAAAACACAAAAACCCCTTTTTCTCTGCAACGGCTGAACAGATCGAGGCCAATCTTTGCAGGCAGAATCGCATACCCATGACGAACAAAATAGTCAAAGAGCATGACGTCATGCATCACATGGTTTCAGAATTATGACGTTTTTAAGCATGAACATTTAAAACCGAGCCCCTCCCTCATTTTTGATCCAATCGAGGGGAAACTTCACAGATCTGTTCAGCATGTCAGTCTACTAAAATGCCCTTTTCGAATTTGCGATAGGGCACATGGTTTGGCAGATATCGTTAATTAAACGAAAAAAAATTAAAAAAAATGGATATCTCTTGAATCGCTGGTGCCTCAGACCGTGAGTTGGTAATTATATAATTCACACAGTGCAATACATGCAGGCTGCTCCACGGAGCGACCTTGCGGGCTTATCAACGAGGCGAGGCGTGACACACATGTGTCTCAGCATACCTCAGATCAAGTTTGAAAACCAGCATCAACCGTGCATACATTTGCATATTCGATCATTTTTGACAAAGTTATGGCACTTTGAACTTTGGTAGGGGACATGTATTGCAGCGCAATACTCAGAATGATTGTTTTCCAAAGGCCTGATCTAAGACCAGCAGCATTCTGACCAGTCACTCTACCCTGGAAATGCTGCCTCTGCTATCCCAACAATGGACGGAGGACGTCAATTTCAGACAGGAGATTTGGATCGTCTCTCTGAACATAATGTACCTCAAACAATTGACACAGTCTGGTACACTGTATTAGTCTCCAGATGCTTTGCCTATGGCATCCTGTGTCACCTCCTCTCATGGCTTACTGACTTCCTCCCCTCTCGTAGTCAGCTTGTAACTCTCAACGGGATATTTTCATGCCCTCTCCCTGTTGAGAGTGGACTTACCCAAGGCAGTGTATTGTGCTCAGTGTTGTTATCCATCTTCAACAGCGATCTTGCTGAAAAATTTCTGAGAAATCCTGCTTATCTCTTTGCTGATGACTCCACCCTATGTTGTAGCATCCGCCCCTTCTTCAGATAGGCAGGAAGTAGCCTCTTCCTTCTGCATACCTTGATAGAAACTGAACTTTTGATCAACTTACAAGGCCTTTACAGCTTAATGGTCCCTATGGGCAGGTCCCCTTGCCTCACATCTTGCACATCTTGATGCCATATAAATCAGACTCTTAAAATAAGTGGAATCTCTCACAATGAGGCTGAGTTTATAGGCCGTTACTATCGCATCATGGGCATGTTGATGACCTCTGTCTTCTCCCACCTAATTTCTGGTCTTCCACCCTCTGCCCCTTTCATGCTCGCCTCCTCCCCTATACCCCACCCTCCAAGGTTTCAGTGGGGCGCATCTTCCGGTATCCCACTTCTGTCGAAACTTCCCAAAATCCAGGCTCACTGCTCACGTCTACTCATTTATTCCTCTTTACCTTCGCAAAAGCGGAAGGTTATGTTTTGATCGCTGTGTATTTATTTGTATGTCTGTGTGTGTGTGTGTGTGTATGTTATTCGCATAACTCAAAAAGTATTCAACCGAATTGCATGAAATTTGGTGGGATGATTGGTTATTATACGGGACACATTTGATTAGATTTTGGGAGCAATCGGGTCAAAGGTCAAGGTCAAGGTCACGAAAAGGTCAAAATCGTATTTTTGTTGTTCTGTTCCCTACACTCCCATGCCAAGTACAGAACAGTAGCTACGGCGAAGGTATGCGCTCTACCGAGTGCCCGTTCTAGTTCTTCTTACTTTTGTGTAACTTACTTCCTCTAGTCAATATCACTCTTTCCACCATGGCTTCAATATGGCGGCTACTCTTCTCCCATCAACAGGTCAATGCCCATCCATACTCATGATATTTTCTAGCCTGATTAACTCTACCCATGCCCACCCCTTCCTTTACAAGTTATTTTGCCCCCCACCCACTCCTCCTTTTTGCTTTTTTTGTTCCATTTCTGTTTCATTTTTGGTTTTCCCTTCATCTTCTTGCGATGTTTGAGATTGTTCCCATCTTGTTCACATCCTGTATCCTTCCTCCCACCCCTTGGTGATTAATTGTTCCCCACATCCATTATTTCTCCAAGTGTCCCTTTGTGGTAACCCTCTCCGCAGCTGCTGGTGTATTTCCTCCCTTTCCACCATGTTCTGTCACTTCTGTTATATTCTGGTCGATTTTGTGTCCTAGCTCTTCCGTGACCCTGAACTATGTATAGTATACAAAAAGAAACTTTTTTCCCCTGGTTTCTTTCTATCCCCTTCTCTATATTCCTTTTCTCCTCTGCAATCCATTGTCTCCTTGCATTGTTGGCCTCCATTTGGCTTCTATGGATCAAAATCACATCCCTGTCCTTATTGATCTGCCTCCAATGTGAACAAATGCCAAAAGGACATCAAAAATAAAGTTTCTCTTACTATTTATCATTCTTCAATTCACATCAGCTGCTCATATCTATAATAATCCTGTTTTTTAATGCCATGCATTTCGTTCTTCATTTGCCGTTCAAGCCCGACCAAACCCTGACGCTCTCAAGACATCACAATTGCGTTCTTTGACAGGTAGAAATGACAGCACCTGATTTCTTTTTTTTACCATTTGAGCACCTCAATTCCAGGTTTTAAAATTACATATATTGTGTTGATTTATCCAACTGTCTTTCTAAGCCAAGCAACCAGGCACTGTGACATTTCCTCATTTTCCTCGCCCTCCATGTGATTTCATAATATTGATGCAAGCTTTGCATTGTGGAAATTACTTTTTAAATGGTGCATTCAGCAAATATTGTGCAATACATGCATGTGCTTTGACTGCAATGGATTTTATCAACTGAAAGTTGAAAATAACATGTTTACCACCATAGGGAACGAGGTGCCGCTGATGGTTTGAGTATTAGCCCTTCATAAACTGCCCCTCATTTCCCAAGGCAGAAGACATATTCTTTCCAACTTTTAGGTGATAAAATCCATTGCTTATCTCACTGCCAATGCAGAGGCAAGCATTCCATTGCTTTTAGTCAAATACTTTGGGCATGTGCAAGGAATATGGCCGGAACAGCAACAAGAAAAATGTTGATTTATTACCTACTTATCACAGACATTTTGGTCTAATTTGTATCAAACTTCAATGAATAAGTACATTGCATGTAATAATAGGCCAAACTACCTGGAGACCACGTTCCAAAATAAGTATGGACTTACAATTGAAAAGTTTGGACTTCCAATTTTTTGTAGGATGAGATAGGTTCCTGATGTTGATGCAGTATTGAAAAATAGCTCGCAAATTCATATAATTGTTTATTTATTAGATGAGGTTAAATTTGGTTGACATGCTTATTTTGGCTCAATTGTGGGTTTTCTATATCTGTAGGGCAGGTATGGTTAATTTGAGACTTTATTGATACAGTATATACGAATTTGCACATTTTATTAATAATGATCTTTTGTAAGTAGATGGCCATTAGACATCATAATTGAGAACTGTACAGCTAAATAAAGGATAACATTAATAATAACAGTAAAGGTAACACAAGTGAGGTCACTGTAGCAAATAGTTGCACGACAACTCAGTTCAAGGTGTATACGACTATCAGAGGACATAATGGGAGCGGTGCGATGAAATGTCAGACAAAATGGATGCTGGAGCTGAAATCTGGTCACGACAAGATGGTGGCAGCTTCCGCTTGTGTAAGTGGCTGATCATCAATACAGCTGCTGCTAAGTAGCAGGCAAGGCTGCCGAGATGGGCTGTGCAGCTTAATGTCCTCATCCTGGCCTCGGCCAAATGACGCCCAGACGGCCATTTGCTTTCTCAAATGGCAGTGCTAAAGTCGCTGCCATTTTCCACATGGAGAAACATCATATTTCGAATGCTTCTTCTTAATTTTATACCTCCTGATTGAACAATACTCCTGGGTTTTGCTAGGAGATGTGGGCGTTTCAGTCATTTTATAGTCATTTGTAATGCCAAGGAAACATTTCTCATTATCAATAATCAATATTTTTTATTATCATTCGTGGTGTTATTTTCATAATGATGTCAACTTTCAATATCTGTTTTGCTTCTAATTGAGTGTTGCATTTTTCAGAGGTTTTGTGCTTCTTATTTCGATAATTGGCCTTAATCCAGAGAAGAATTTGGCTTCCAGTAATCAAGGTTATAAGTCTAATCTATAATCTCAATAAAGCCAAAAATACATTGGATTTTGCATTAACTAACAAGGTGGACTTGTAGAGGAAAGAAAGAAATTTTTATAGACAAAAAAGAAAAGAAAACAGTTTTATATACAGCTTATTTGTCATTATTCAAAACAATTGCAGAATTTGTTTGGCCAATTCACAGTTGTAAGTGGATAAGGATCTGATGTTCATCAGGTTAAGCCGCCTACATACCGATGACTATAAGAACTGCCTTTAGAGGCCATTTTTCCCCGCAAAGCAGGGGTTGGCCTTTTTCGGGCACTGTGGTCCCTTTTTTGAAGCAATGTTTTATGGTCCGGACACCCTTCCTGCCGCCATCCCTGTTAGTCGCCTCTTGCGACACACAGGGAATAACCAGTGAACTGGTACTCAATTTGCCGACCTTGGAAGGATGACAGGCTGAGTCAACCCCCCTGGCGTTAATTCAGCAATCAACCTGGATTCAAACCCAGGATCCAAGGATCCCAAGCCAGCACCCTAACCGCTAAGCCAACACCAGGCTTATACTGATGACTATGAGAAGCAAAAATAACCCCAAAACATCCTAAACAACATATGATGTGACATAAATCATTGTATTGTCAGCTTGAGATTTAACTTAGAAGGAATATTCGATCTAGATTTGGATTCAGAAGTGGGATCATTTTTTAGAGAGCAGTCTGCATGGAAACGTCATGACGGTGAAGCTTTTATTTTATTGTTCTCGTTAATATATACATGCTCGTCGTTACATATCTCGAAATATGTAACGACGAGCATATGTACATCCCGCATGCCCGTCTGTTCTCCTTGTGTGTCTGTTCCCCTGTGTTCTGTTGGCTGCATGTTGGTGTCTCACCCTCTCCCCTCCATTATCTCCATGATTTTAACCACAGCATGCAAAAGGATGGATAAACCGTTTGGACTGGGGAAGAAAGGGACCGATGAGGTTGGGTTTATGGCAGCATAAAACTTAGCACAGCTGCTTATTAAGGGTCATACATCATGATAAAAGGTGGAAGAAAACTGATAGGACATCCAGTTATTTGTTGCAAGTTTGGATGAAATCGGACAGTTCTGCACACTTGGCGAAATGCTCGGAATACAATACCAAAGGCTTTAAACTAAAAAAATATACAAGGTTTTTTTGGTCCAAAGTGCATATTAAACATATGACACGACACCATCTTCCTATAATTCACCAAATGTCTGTCTGTCTGTTCCTAGGTACCGCAAAAAACGGCTGAACCGATCGCAACGAAATTTAGGGTGGAAACTGGGACCTGGGTCCTGCGACCCCCTGGAGTAAAATAGGCTATATTGTTTTTCCATTTTTTTCCCCAATTTTCCAATTTTTCCAATTTTCCAGTTTTTCCAAACACGAGAGAATAATATTTACCGATATGAACAGTGATGTGGCTTTTATTGAAATTTTACAAATACTGTTTAGATTTTGATGATTTGCGTGTGATATGATTCAACGGATGTTTATATAAATCGTTTAAAATAAAAAAAAGTCTTCAATTTCTGATATTTTTCCTTTTCATTTGGGCCTCCCAATTGAAGCCCCGCCCGTAGGGTGGGTACCGTTGCCAGTATTATTAATATCCCAATGCCTTTTCAAAAAAAAACGGGTGGATATTGTAACCAATTTCGTCGGCGGTCTGTCTCTCTGTCTCTCCATGTCACATTATCTCCTCCCAAACAGTTGTGCATAAATTCACCAAACTTGATAGTTATGATCACCAAAAGCAAGGAGGTGCAAGAGCAGTATCATTTTTGCCTTCCCCACGCACTGTAACGGGGTCAAAAGGTCAAATACTAAAAAATGTAACATTTTGAAACATTTCTGAGGAAACTTTATATCTACAATCAACATTGGGAGACGCATGAAACGTGTAACGACTTTTTGGATTCAATCCCCGTTTCATGCTCCAAGGTGTCAAATCTGGAAAAAAAAATTTAACTCCAAATTTAATATTGGCTCATCCCTGGTGGAACTTTTTTTCCCATCTTTCTACTTTTCTTTAGGTGGGGATGCTATAGGCGATGGTGCGCCATCGGCTCCGCTATAGTTATTATTACTAGCAGAGGTACCCGGCTTTGCACGGGAGTGGGAGGAGGAGGGGAGGGGGGAAGAGGAGGGGAGGGGAACGGGGGGGAGGGGGGAGGGGGAAGCGGGGGAGGAGGAGGGGAGGGGGAAGAGGAGGGGAGGGGAATGGGGGGGGAGGGGGGAAGGGGGGGGGGGGAGGGGGGAGGGGAAGGGGGGAGGGAAGGGTGTGCGGGGGTGCCCAGGGGAAGAAGGGCCCCTCCCCTCCCCCTCCCCCCCCCTTTCCCCTCCCCCCCCCCTCCCCTCCCCCTTCCCCCTCCCCTCCCCCTTCCCCCTCCCCCTCCCCCCTCCCATCCCCTTCCCCCTCGTTCCCCTCCCCTTCTCTTCCCCCTCCCCTCCTCCTCCCCCTTCACACCAGGGGGGTTGACTCAGCCTGTCATCCCACCGAGGTCGGAAGTCGGAACTCATTGTCGTCAAATAAATGTAGCCTGTATGTTTCACTCTTTGTCACATGCCGTTGGTCCCATGTCAATCGGATGAAGTTGAAAAATTAACGTTACGAAGGTTCTCTGGGACGTACTGATTCCGAATAATGAAGTTGAAAAATTAACGTTCCGAAATACGCTAATTACGCTAACAGAAGCGCTGGAGGGAGCACTGCGCTCCCTCCCTTAGATTCCCTCCCTCTTCTGCTAGCGCTAATTACGCGTAACACACTAATTTTAAAACCCGAAGTTTTTTTAATTTTAAGGTGTGCTGTAGTCAGAAGCGCTAGAAGCGCTGCGCTCCCTCCCTTCGAATCCCTCTCTCTTCTGCTAGTGCTAATAATACGCTAATTTTAAAACCCGAAATTTTTTAAATGTTTATGTCTCCGTGACATTCCTGGGACCATCCCGAGTCGAACAGTACTTTCCGCTCGCAAATCCGTCCACGGGTTCTCGAGATCTTAGAGATCGTAGATACATCAGGATACAGACACAGAGGCCAACTCTACTTTATATATATAGATTATTGTATTATCTTGGAGAAATTCCGCGAACTTTTCTTCTCCAGCATTTTGTGCCCTCCTAAGTTTCGCTGACAGTATTTTGGTGTCAATCACAAAAGTGTATAAGGATCATCCCTGCCCCAAAGCCATATTAGTTCCTCTCTGAAGGTCATTAATGAGCCTGCTTGGTTTTTAGCAACAAAGTGAGAGTGACATGTTAATTCTGTTCTCCTGCAGCAAAAGCTAACTCGCGAGTGCTGCACAGAAAGGATGAGCCAAATGGCCTCGGCATGTCCTTGTTTGAGGTCGTCCAGGATTGTGTGACCACGTACTAGACTCAGTGTAGCCCGATGGACGCTGTGGACCCCTTGTCTATTAATTTCCATTCTGCATACAGAAAATAAATAGTTAAATGCAATATGTTCGATTCCTGACAGAGCATTGACTTTCAAATGAGCATTCACCGTCCAAGATCTGCCACTTTCCAGGCCGAGGGAGTGAGGTGCCATCTAGGCCAATGTGGGATAACAGGCAGACATAACATACAATGATCACGTAATCACATAACATACAATGCTTACTTGTTCAACGTGCCATTATTTCATGAGTTTACATCAACCTGATGAAGAATGAACCACCTTTAGAGGCCATTTTGCCCCGCAGTGCAGGGGTTGGCCTTTTTTGGGCACTGTGATCCCCTTTTTGAAGCAATGTTTTATGGCCAGATGTCCTTCCTGCTGCCAACCCTGTTAGTCGCCTTTTGCGACACACAGGAAATAACCAGTGAGCTGGTACTCAATTTGTCGATCTCGGAAGGATGACAGGCTGAATAACCCCCTGGTGTTAATTCAGCGGTGACTGGGCTTCGAACCCAGGATCCCAAGCCGGCACCCTAATCGCTAAGCCAACACCAGGCTAACCTGATTAAGAATGGAAAGTTTTTATTGTGACGTTAACCTTCCCTGTGTGAAAATAATTTGGTACATTAAATTTTGTGGAAATTACCTTGGAGGTTATTTAAAATTACCTAGGGGTGGTGTCCGTGTGCCATCCTCGTATGGATACCATCGTCGTTTGAAGGTGGTGTGTTGGCTTACTTTATTAATTTATGTGCATGACGTCAGTGTAATGTCATAGGGTCAGTTTACTCCTTTTTATCTATATAATGATTGTGAAAGCTAAAGCTACTGAATGCAAAAACAAATGATAAAAACTGCAATTTCAATATTTTGATCAAGGAAAGTAAATCAACTGGAGCACACTTGCCTCATTACCCTCGCAGGAGGAGAGGATATTGCATTTGGGTCCGTTTGTCTGTTTGTGTTTGTTTGTCTGTCTGTTTGTTTGTCTGTTTGTCCGCACAGAATAAATATGATTTTCTCGGCAACCATTGGTCCGATTGACAGGAAATTTTCACCATAAGTGCAACTCCACATGTATAATTTTTAAATTATAATTATGACGTCATATGTCACGTGGTATGGGCACTATCTTGTAAAAACCAAAAAAAATTGCACCTCTATATCTCCGAAAGTGCTGAATAGAAAAAATTGAGACATGGCTCATTGTAAAGAACTCTCCATAGGGAATAAAATATGTTAATGATGATGTCATAGGTACGTTCATTATGACGTCATAATTCGACAAGTACAAAACTTCATCCGATCAAGATTAAATTTCTTGAGCATCATCTAGGGATAGGTTATTGGATAATTTTTATGACGTCATCGGTCACGTGGTTCGGCCGCCATCTTGGAAAAACCGAAAAACTTTGCACCTCTATATCTCTGAAAGTGCTGCATGGAAAAAATTAAGACATGGCTCATTGCAAAGCACTCTCCATGAGGAATAAAATATGTTAATGATGATGTCATAGGTGCCTCCATTATGACATCATAATTCGTCAAGTACAAAATTTCATCCTATGAAGTTGGAATTTCTTGAGCATCTCTGTATAAATTGGTGAAGAAAAAAAAAATGATGTCATCGGTCACATAGTTCGGCCGCCATTTTTTGTTAAACCCAAAAGCCTTAAAAACCACTGAAAACACATCCTGGCGAGGGTCTGCAATCTCTGATTGCTCTTTCTTGTTTTTAATGTGTCAGCTAAGCTTTGAGAATAGTTCGGACTTGATATGTTGAGCACAATGAGGTTTATAATGTTATCACAAAATGTTTTCAAGTGCAGAACAATCAAAAAATGCATGCTTTGAATGAGCCTCGTATTTGTACAATTTTCCATTAGAAACACAAGTTTGCTTGATCTGAATGCGAGATTTGCTTATTCAAAGCACAGTAGTCGGGGGCTGTGTGAATTTAACTTTCAAAACGATTGGAGCACTTGCATCCGAAGGGATCTTCATTTCAGGGAAATCTCAAGCTGTAAATTCACCAAAATTGGCAATAAGCATTCGTGAGTTTACCCCAATGTATATACACACAGGACCGTGCACAGAGTTGACAAGTTTAACACCCGAAATTATATTACAGACGCAGGATGGAGGCATCAACAGGTACCATGACAAAGATCAACAAAATGCAGCAGAATAATCACTGATTTTGCAGGTGTATGCCGTGCAGCCGCACCTATTAATTCTTTGGAACTCGCTGCTGTTTTCATTAACGTTCACACGTGTTTATTGAGCAGTGGAAATCTATCAAACCTTGCAATAATTTGTATGGCCTTATTGAATATTAATGAGGAGTTGAACACAAAGTTATTATGTATGTGTGTCCTTTGCAAATGTCAATTAATATTCACTTGTGCATTAAACTTGATCTATAGACTGAGGATTTTGTGTGCATTTTGTGGTTGCTGTAAAACATCAGTGCAGGTAAAGGTCTGTATCCTTTTTAAAAATTTGCACTGCATTATTGTCCTTGTGTGAACTGATATAATTATTACATGCCGTAAAATTGTTTATTCTTGAAGAATTTCACATGTCATTTCAGTTTATATAACCTCACAAGTTTAAACAGTAAAGTTTCAATGTTTAGATATCTCACCTATTTCAACCTGAAACTTCTACCTTAATTTGATGGAATCAAGGTGTATGTGTTATACCCTTAATTCTTCTACATTCACTTGACATCTCGACCTTGTCACTTCCTGAATACTCCATTTGTTTGGCCTTTGGTGTTTGTACAGGTGTAGTTTCTGAAATGTGTGTTGTTGGTTGTTTATGTGGGTTTCAGATGGTGGAGCAGAGCCCCCCCCCCCCCAAAGGTATCAAAGTATCCATCTCTGTGTATGTATGTATGTTTGTATGTATGTATGTATGTATGTATATATATATAATATTGTCTGTGTGCTTGCGTATGCAGTGGCCTGCAAAAGTATTCCACCCCCTCACTCCCCCCCCCCCCCCCCCTTCCCCAATCCAATGTTTTGACACTTTTATGCCAACTGAGCTTATTTGATGATTCTTTCAAATCAAACTTAATATATAGAGTCTTCACAAACTACTCCAAAGTGATAAAGCGAAAAAATGCAGATAAAATGTGAATGTTTGATTAACAGAGAAAATCAGAGAATACTCAGTTGCACAAGTATTCAACCCCTTTGCCTAATTAACCCTAAATCACTTCAGGAGCAAATTATTTGTTTGAAAGGTTACAAAATAAGTGCAATAGGTTTCACCTGCATGTAATCTGGTTTAACTTAAAAATTAAACTCCTCCACTTATTTAAGTAGTTTTAAGGTGCAACTAACCTGGTCAACCAACAAAGCAAACATGAAGACCAATGAGCTTTCCAAAGAAGTCAAACATAGAATGGTGGAGAAGCTCCGTTCAGGAGAGGGTTACAAGAAGATTTCAAAGTCACTCATTATCCCTTTGAGTACGGTGAAATCCATCATTAAGAAGTGGAAGACATACTGTATCATACGATCGACCCAGATTAGGCAGCCCATCCAAACTCAGCAGCTGGGAAAGCAGGAAACTGG
>NC_136264.1:36318716-36368716 GCF_964187855.1 Myxine glutinosa | reverse complement strand
TCATGTATCCAACTATCCTCTTCAACATCCCCTTTTTGAAGCAATGTTTTATGTCCGGGTGCCCTTCCTGCCGCCAACCCTGTTAGTCACCTCTTGCGACACACAGGGAATTACCAGGGAGCTGGTACTCAATTTGCTGACCTCAGAAGGATGACAGGCTGAGTCAACCACCCTGGCGTTAATTCAGCGATCGACTGGGATTCAAACCCAGGATTGTAGGATCCCAAGCCAGCACCCTAACCACTAAGCCAACACCAGGGTCACCCAGTCTTTTCACCCCATTCTTGTTTAAA
This sequence comes from Myxine glutinosa, assembly GCF_964187855.1. Taxonomy (NCBI): domain Eukaryota; kingdom Metazoa; phylum Chordata; class Myxini; order Myxiniformes; family Myxinidae; genus Myxine; species Myxine glutinosa. The sequence goes on along the minus strand of NC_136264.1, from coordinate 36,368,423 downwards.
ATCGTAACTCAAAAAAAAATAATTCCTTCTTTGTTCTTATTCGTTGTTCCTAATCGTTTATTCGTTGTTCTTATTCGTTCGTTCGTTCTTGAACCACGTGTTTCACCCCCATTTCCCCAGATCGTTTTCACTGTTGAATTTTAAAATGTTTAAACTTTCCCCTGAAGTGCTGTATTCTGTCGTGTATTATAACACTTTTTATGGCCCTGCTCCCAAATGTTGTGTTTGTGTGCTTCCCATTCTCTCTCCATCTTGTCTACCGCTCCCCTTATTGTATGTTTTTTGTGTCTGTTTGATTTTTTGTGTAATAAATGTTAGCTCTTTCACGAGTCTCGATCTTGTATACAAAAAAAAACAAAAAAAAAACAAAAAACATGTCATCCTTATCATAAAGACTTCCTTAGTGATGTGGATTTCTAGGAAGAAGCTTGTCTTTTCCTTCTGGAAAGCCAACCCCACTAATGGAAACCTGAAATCTCTCTGCAAATCCCATAACCATTGTGTTTCAATCTTTAAGACATATAATAGTGTTCGGACCACCTGAAGTCTTAACTCATAAGTATTTCACCATACATAAAAACGTAATGGCAGGTGATGAAGTCTGTTTCTAGAACGTGCTGCTTATCGGTCCCTCACTCTTGAAGGATTAGGTCACGATGGATACTAGTCATGCTTCGGCCAAATGTCTTAATTTTGCCTTTGCAGAAAAGGCCAAGGTCCCTTATCTTCCTGTAACCATCGTAAACCTGCTCAATGAAAACATCCTGCAGCATGTGAACTTCCCACATGGCAAGGTAGAAAAGTTTATCTTAACTCCACCGATCGTGGTCCTGACAGCATCAGTGCCCAATATTACCCAAAAACTGTTCATATTTTGTCGACTCCTCTTTCTTTGCTCTTTTTCAATGCCAACAAATTTAATGGCCATTTTTCAATTGTTCAGGTCATTTGCATCACACCAACCTTACCCTGAATTTTAATAATCGTGCCAAAACAGATCCTCTTAAGTATGCCGAAACTCACTCCAGTCAGTCTACTCCCCATCATAAGCAAAATAATATATACCACCTTTAGAGGCCATTTTTCCCCGCAGAGCAGGGGATGGCCTTTTTCGGGCACCTTGGTCCCCTTTGTGAAGCAATGTTTTATGGTCCGGATGCCCTTCCTGCCGCCAACCCTGTTAGTTGCCCCTTGCGACACACAGGGAATTACCAGTGAACTGGTACTCAATTTGCCGACCTCAGAAGGATGACAGGCTGAGTCAACCACCCTGGCATTAATTCAGCGATCAACTGGGATTCGAACACCAGGATCCTAGGGATCCCAAGCTGGCACCCTAACCGCTAAGCCAACACCAGGCAACACTGTGGTCCCATAAGCAAAATAATATAATGGATAATTGCAGCAGAGCTGAAGATTAATCATTTCCTTAACTCTTTGACCTCCAAGTTTCAGTTTGTCTTCCACCCAGCTCATTCCACTTTGAACATCCTCCCTTTTTCCTGTCAGTAATGGATTGATACCCTTGATCTCAAACCAGAAGTTGGGACTGTTTCACAGGACATCTGCGATGCATCAAATGCTGCCTAGCACCCAGCCTTATTTTCCATACTGTTAACTAATGGTGTCCACGTTATCTACAAGTCTGGCTAGCAGATTTGCTGTGCTCGCAAGTATTTGGCTGATTTGGACTGAATACTTTCTCATGCTTTAGTTCTGGTGTTCTTACAAGCTGGTGTCCCTCGAGGTAGTTTTCTGCAAGGGATCCCTTTCTTGATATACATCAATGGAATCTCTGGGTGCTCCCTCAGAATTCTTTTGCCGGGCCAATACCTTCCTCTGCCAACGCTTGCTTATAACACCATAACAGTGTGCAAAGCCTTTATCTGGAGTGTTATACAGTATGGCCCCCAATATATCCCTTCCCCCTTAAGTCCCTTGAATCTAAACTGCTCCATTTTATTGGAATTTTGCATCAGGGGAATTAATTACCAAGTCAGATCTTGCTCAAAGTTATCAGATTGCTGGTTTTGTAATTTTTTCTTCACCTGCTCTATTCTAGTCTTTCTCCTCTTGCCCATGTCCCTCCAGGTCATAGGTGTTCTGCCAGAAACATTCCCTTGTTACGTTCCTTAAATCTAACCTCAATGCTCACCTCCACTATTTAATATCCCTCTTTTCTCACCTATGGAACTGTTTTCCTCAGTGCATTGTCTCTTCCTCCAGGATTTCAAGTCGTATGCCCAATGCTACATCATGGTTCTCCCATTTCCAGTACTGAGCTTTACTGCATTCTCCAAAACTTATTTTCTCTTTGATGTGGTCTATCCATTTGTTGTCATCCCACTGTTTTGCTTTTGCCCCATTATTTTTTTGCCCAATTTTACTTTACTTTTGCCCATTTTGCATCCCACTGTTAATTCTGATTCCTTACCTGTGCCACTGAAGGTGTACGGAGGTTATGTTTTCACCCGTCTGTTTGTTTGTTTGTTTGTTTGTTTGTGAACAGGATATCTCAAACAGTTTTGGACAGATTAGGACGAAATTTGGTGGATATGTTCGGTATGTGATATGGACTAAATGATTAGATTTTGTGATTTCTAATTTTGGTGAAGACCCGGATCAAATAATTTTTTAAGTGATTCTTCACCATTGAGAGAAAGGGCAAACAAGACCGATAGTCGAACAATGGTGTAGCCTGGTTTGGACCTGTTGCCTGGAGGATCTGCTGTCCTCCTGTCATGTGGCCAGCTCCTCAGCTATGATTGGTGGACGTTTATGAGGGACTTGGTTACACCGGATGGCAGACAAACGGTGTTCCAGACGGCAGTTCTCTTTGGGCTAGGTCGTAAAAAGTATGGCTGCCAAATGATGTGACCAATGACGTCATCAATTTTTTTTTTCCTCTGCCAATTTATCCCGAGATCACGCTCAAGTAATTTCATACTGATCGTATCAAGCATTCTACTTGTTGATTTATGACGTCATAATGAAGGCACCTATGACATCATCATTAACAGATGTATTCCCCATGGGGAGTACTTTACAAGTAGCCAAATTTCAAATTTTTTTCCCATGTAGCGGTTTCGGAGACACGGAGGTGCAAAAACTCTTTGGTTTTTCCAAGTTTCGCCCATACCTTTAGGTCTTACACGAGCCTCGATCTTGTATACAAAAAAAAAACAAAAAAAAAAAACACTTGACCTATGACATCATAATTATCATTAAAAACATGTACAGGAGAAGACGCTCCTATGGTGAAAATTTCATGTCAATCGGGCTACGCCATAAAAATTATATATAGCAGCTCGGATATCTCAAAAAGTTGTGGACGGATTCGGACAAAACTTGGTGGACACGTTGGGTGTGTGACAAGGAAAAATTGATCAATTTTGGTGAAAATCCCAATCTGGATCCGGATACAAGAATTTTTTTTTTTTTTTTATGATTCTTCACCATTGAGTGGGGGGGGGGGCAAAAACGATATATAGCACGATATTTCAAAAAGTTGTGGACGTCGTTTGATAAATCTTGGTGTATGAGTTGGTTGCCATTTGCATATTGTCAGCGATACATTTTGGTCATACAGTCAATGTATGGATGAGCTAATAGTGAAGAATGAAAAAGTTTATACACCCACAAGCTGGGAAATGAACAAACATAAGACTGAGACACGGACCCAACCACCTGTCAAACGAGTCTAAAATCACAGATGGGTGTGGGGGTGGATGTCTCGCCCCTGGGAATTTATCATGCAATTGAAGCTGCACAATTGAATCAGAAACTTTGCTTCTTTAAATCATACAGTGTCTATCTCTGTCATTTAATTTATAACTACGCTTACATAAAAGGAATTTTAAAGCATTTCTTTCTCTTTTCAAATCGACAAGAAGACATTTTTTTTTAAAAATGCACTTTTCTCACAAACACTGAAAATCACTGTTTTTCTGGCTCAGAAATACTGCTGCTTCGGACCTTATACCATACGCTAATCAAGTGTTGGATATCGCTTGCAATTCATTGAGTAAGATGCATCCTTTGGTGCAGCAGTGTATTGACGAGGTCTGCTGGGACATCTACTCCAACTGAGACATAACTAGGGGAATATGATGCGAGTCTGGTGGTTTCTGTATGATCTCAGTTTAAATTTAAATTGTACAGTATAGGATCGTTTTGGTATCTAGTAATAACTTTAACATAGTCCAAGACTCAATTTACCATTGACGAGTAAATATATAACTACCATATTTGGCAATCTCTCAATGCCGTATCAGCTGCCACAATTTTCTGATGTGAACTCTGCATTTCACTGTGCCATGTGCAAGTCTGGTATTCAACACTCATGTTTGTAGTATACTAGCAAAGGTGCCCGTCATTGCCGGACAATGTGCCGGGTACCTCCTCCCACTCCTTCCACTTATCACATGTTTTTAAAATTTCCGCAGGGTGTATATTTGGAGAAGTTATCTAAGGTGGTAATCTGTTTGCTACAAACTCTTCTTTCACCCTTGAGAGTTATGTCATTAGAGGAGCAGTAAAATTACCTTTAAATTGTTGTATAGGTTGTGTTTGTAATATTTTTGGTTTTTGAATGATTAGCACATTTAAGAGGTCACGTGACTCCATCTCCATAATTGTAACTTCCTAATTAACAGTTATTTTTTACATCTGATACCATATTTGACGATCGGAGCTCACGTATCACCAATTATAATATATAGGTGGAGGGTGTCCCAGCTTAACGTCGTCCTGGTGAATATTGTTTCGTTATAACATCTAAACTAAATAGATACCAAGGCTTCACAGAACGTCATGATTATTTACCTATAACTCACTATTATACCATCGGTTATAGAAATGTCATGGAAAGTCTTCGGTGATGCTATGAAATATATAAAGAAAAGAAGAGGCAGAGCAGCAAGCAGTCAACCATTGATGCTTTTTTCGGGAGGGAGGAAAATGGTTATCTCAACAGTCCGCAGGAGCCTCCACATCACACAAAGAAGGAGAGAAGGAGGAGCAAGCACCAGCCTTGGAAGACCCCCAGTCAGCTAAGGTTGGGGGTTAACCCCAGGTCTCAGTGAGTCAACACCCTCCCACTCTTCACCATCCACAAGTGGATTGTTTAATTGTACTAAAGGGTGATGTTTTTGTAGTTTATTTTACATTTATTTTACAGTACTGTATTACAGTGAATGTACAATACAGAATATATAAACAATGAAAAATGTGGGTTATCATACTAAAATATGTAATTTTGTGTCTGTCTGTATGTCTGATGATTTTTGACCGCAATACATTCGGTCGTTACTTATCCAATCTCAATCAAACTTGACACGAGGACTAAGGGTCACAAAATTAAGGTTGCAGCGAATTAATTTGCCTACTTTTCCAAGGGGGTTTTCTCCGCCAAGTTGGTTTTTCCCCGCCAATGGGGATGCGTGCTGGCGTGTATATCTGTGTTAAGATAGCATTGGCGTGGCGTTTTTCCAAGGACACTTCTAATAACAAAAACATAATATTTATGTTATTACAAAACAATATTAATACAAATAATATCCCACCTCTCCAAGGTGTGTTTCCTCATTGACCAAACGCCATGTTATCATTTATAAATAGCTTATTGTGCCGTTTTTGTGGGAGCACAGGCTTAAACCAGAAGTAAAAATGTTCTAAACTACAAAAACATATGATTACCTTTTTAAACAGTCGCTAATGCTGTTTAACACGAAACTGAAAGAAATTTGTCTTTTTAGAGGAATGACCTTTCCTGCCGACCCCGTGGGGAACAGGTGCACCAGTTAACTTAAATGTGATGTATTTAATATGGGCAAGGAAACCTCACCCCACCCTTAATTGACACTATTTCTAATGATATAGATTGATCCATTTAACATTTCACTTAATGTCGTGTTTTCAAAAATGTAATCAATATGATAACCGAGGACTAAATGTATATACAGTAGATATACAATTATATATAGGTTGAAATCGGGAAAAAAGTTTGGGCTTTTTATAAAGCATTGTATATATGGATTTACCTCCCAAATATGGCAACATTTGGTGGCTCTTATTTTTGTAAGTTATGAATTGTGAGAAAATGACAGTTTAAACCCCTCCTAGCAAGGTGCATCATGGTTTAAAAAAAAAGTGATCCTATAAAGTTTTGTCATGTTTAACCTTCAGAGCTCAGAGGTGTAGTGTCACAACTAAACAATATCTCATTCGCTTTTATACAGAAGATTTTTTATTTTATTTTTGAAGGTGCTAGGTTGGCCATTAATTAAGAAGCCAAATATTTATTTACTCCCATTGTAAATAAATATTTGTTCAATCACAATGTTCACCAGAGCGTCTTGGCATTCATTGTTGAGCCATTGATTTAAAATGATTACATGTTAAAAGAGATCAGAAAGGGCGTATAAATCAATACCTTTCCATAGTTTAAAATATCAATTTTTTACAGAATATCAACACAATTGACTATACTCTAAAATGTATCATGACAAGTAAATACAAAAGACTGATATCTGATTTTAGTAGAAATTAAAGTAGGGAATAAAGTGGATTAAAGGAAGTTCAACAGAAAATAATGACATCAGAAACAACGAAGTAAGAAGTAGAAAAAAGTTCACAATATAAAGACTAATGATCCACCTCCCTTCAGTGGTCAGGTTGAGCCAGATCTGATTTTACAGTATGTGGGGCCTTTCTTTTACAATCTTTGTAATGGCATCTGATACACACATTTTGGGGGGTTCTGCCATGTGCTTATTGAGGTGCGATCTCCAAATGAGGTTCTTCAGTTTAATTATTGAGGTCATCGTCCCATCATATCCTTCTCTGGTTTCTGGTGGAGGACATCTTTTTTTCTCTGCTTGGAGTGACTCTCTTCCAAATCTAAGTACACAGTTCTGGATTTCTCTCTGTTGCCATCAATTGTTGTCCTCTTTTTTGTGTTGATTTTTGTTTGTATCTTGTACTTATCACCTTGTCTTTCTCTGTGCCTGATTGGTTGTTTTAATCTGGTGCACTTTGCCTCTGCCTGACTCCATTTAACCCTTTACCTTCACACCCCTTCATACTTGGTTATTTATTTATTTAATTTATTTTTGTTTTTCTTTAGAATTATATAAATATACTTACTATTTGGTTCATGTCCCTTTTACGATATAGATAATAGGAATAACCAAAGGTCTGCTGATCACCCTGGTGACTCGTAGAAAGATGGTAAAGGTGGTGATGAAATATATGAGAGTAGGACTTCGCCCCTTGCTCATGTTGAAGAAAATCTAAGTGTTACCTATGGTTACCTATGGTGAGGGGTTATCGCCTATGCATGGGCTGTGCCTCGTCCCCCCGGAAGGCGTTGCAAGGAATGCCATTTTGCTCGCGATTGGGATTTATTCGACGTGAGTAACATTCATGCTGCATCTTGAATGAATCGTACAAGTGTGGTATTCTTCTCGCAAGTAAGTCTTGCAGATATTGTTGGATAGAACGGTTTGACCTTGGGAAATGACATGTTTGTTCCTGTCTCGTCCATGGACATGCTGGTTGTTAAATTCATCCTAAGTAATATTCCAACTTTTTAGGTAATGAGGAAATCTTACACAAGGTAAGTGAGTGTGGCACTGTCATCTCTCGAATCATTAGGGTTCCTCTGCTTTCCAGAAACGGCAGATTGAAACTAAACAGTATTGTCTTGACGCCAAGAAGACTTGCGCTAATGCAGTTGGGTCGGCCCACTCTGTGACTGGCCCATTGACCCCCGTTAATGAGTCGTGTGCAGTATAGAGGTCCACATCGGGACAACCGGGGCACGGCATACTGTGGTAGTGTTGTTGAGGTCAGCACGGGAGTGGAGCATCCAGTCGATGTGGAAGAGAGGCTGCAACCTCTAGAGGAAATGGTTTCTGAGGAGCTACTGATGGAAGAGGAACTTGAAACGTACTCTTTTGAGCACCGAGGGTGAAGACAAAGGTAGTAAAGTGACATTCGTCCAGGCAACCAGTATCTCAGACGACCCTGGTGACTCGTAGAAAGATGGTAAAGGTGGTGATGAAATATATGAGAGTAGGACTTCGCCCCTTGCTCATGTTGAAGAAAATCTAAGTGTTATTTTTGGTTGTGATGGTGACCCCACTGTGCCTTGTGAGAGAGAGCAGTCTAAGTTGCTGATTTGATAATAATGACTGTTCCTCACATCCCATTGCAATGACAATGGAGCATGATGAAGGTCTAAACAAACCTATAGTAGAAAATAGCAGTGTAATAGGTGTAGCAGATGATGTGCTAGTTTATGACATGCAACAAAGTGATTTTAATGTTGATGTAGTCAGGGGGCCAGATTAGGAATCTAATGGTCTTGTTTCCATAAGCAATTCTCAGGAAGAAGAAGGGAAAATTGAGGGAACAAAGTATAATGCCATCAAGTTCTTAAACGGGATGTTTAGGCAAAGCCATGTTGTAATCAAAGATCATTTTCTGATGAAAGAGCTTTGATCAGGGGTGCAAGACCCCCTCCTGCAAAGGAATGATCAAATGCAAATCTCAGAGGCCCACTTTCAGCATCTTCGAAAAGTGGTTACAAAGGCAAACAAGGAATTGCAGGCGGAGGGTGAGCTACCTTTGTAGAATTGCAATGTGAGATATATATATATATATATTGCATCCCTGACTATTAATGGCGGATGTTCCCCCTTATGGAAAATTCAGTCAAATCAGGCAATGGAGAGAGTGAAAGCCGACATCATCTTGATACAAGAGACCCATGCTAAGAAAGGCCCTGGTAGCTGAATGGTGTAAACTTTATCAAGAGCAGTGGTGATTGAGTGGTTTTACCACACCCAAAGCTGGTGTTGCCATCACCTTAAGTGATAGGATTCTTGCTCAGACAATTGTTTTTAAGGAAATCGACACGGCACATCTGATAGCGATGGAATTCCATTGCAACACACAAAAGATTATCATTGTGAATGTGTACACACCGAGTGAACCCATGGGAATAAGAAGAGTGTTCTTTTCCACTTCGCACTTTGGATTCAACGGGTTTCACCTGTTGTTGGCGATTTCAATTGTACTATCAATCCTTCCGTAGACAGGACCGGCCATGAACCCCATACTGCTTTTGTGAAAGCTTTGGCCAACCTCATCAAGAATCATCATTTTAAAGATGTTTGGAGGTTGCAACATCCAACTTCCTGGTGTTTTCCATGGTGCAGATGCCATGATGGGATGATATCAATGGAAAGGCTCGACAGATTATATGTAAATAAGCCAAAGCTAAATGTGGTAGCCACCACCCAGATGCTCCCAAATAGTTTCACAGACGACTACCTGATTTCAATGGTTTTCAACTTGTCCCGGAAAACAGGTGGTAGTGCGTGTTGGTCGCTTGACACCCACCTGCTGAATGATATGAAATTTAAAGATGCTTTGCGAGCCACCTGGGGAAAAATCCGTTCCTCCAAATCCGAGCATGCTAACTATTGATTGTGGTGAGACCTCGTGAAGTGTCAGGGCAAATAGTTCTGTCAACATCGTAGTCTTTATACCACTAAATTGCAAAAACCTCTCCATTGATCCGTTAATGACCAAATTTGCAGCCTTGGAGCTAAACATTAGTAGGCTTGGGAAGGACTCTGCATGTGACCAGCTGTTATGGATTAAGAGGGCAATATTGACTGATTTGGTACGACAGTGGGCAATGGGGACCTTGGTACGCATGATGATGAGTTATTTGACTTTGAATATGTCAAATAAGGAGTTATTTAGCTTGGAGAACTCTGCTAAGAAATCACAGCAAATTCATAGGCTATGTACTGCTAGTGGGTCGTTGGTGACCTCCCAACAGGAGATTAAGTCTGTTTTGAAATGTTTTTACACAAAATTGTATTCCCCCCCCCCCCCTCCCCCACCTCCCCCCAGAGTATTAGTAATGAGGCCTTGCAGGAGTTGACTACTGGGCTTCCGAGAGTTGAGGTTGACCAGCAACGCACACTGAACGCATCAGTTTTGGCTGCTATGCGAAGCTTGAAATAATGGTAAAGCCTCTGGGATTGAAGGTTTGCCTGGACAGTTCTATAAGACTTTTTGGAATCCTACTTTGATTCGGAAATTTGTTCAAGAAGGAGTTGGCAAAGTGCGTGAGCTGAGGGATTCATCTGGGACAAAATGGAGGTCTGCTGGGAGGGTGGCGACCACTCTTGGGTTAAGATCTGTTCGTGTTGTCGGCCAAATTGTATGCATAGTCAGGAGGAAGTTTAAGCAGCTAAGTATTGGGGGAGAAGGTATCGGCAATGTCGAGCATTTTCGGCTATCCTTCCATGAAATTCTGAAATTAAGGTGCTTCCCTCTCTCTAGTCAAATGACGAACTTATCTCGCCTTTTCACTTGGTAACAAGGGTGGCGATTCATAAGCTCCTTCGGGATAACCAAGCCTCGTCCTTCTCTGGAGAGCCTTTCAGGTCAAACAGTTAGGGTCAGGTTCTCCTACCAATCCACTGTGGCCTAATATCTAGGCCTAATATGTATAAACTACCTATTTGTTGGTTCCAAGCAAATATCCAGTGGAGGCTAGCAAATTGGGCTCTCCCTTTGAATACCTTTGTTAACCACCTTGACAGTTCAGTACCGGTAACATGCCCCTTCCGTGAACAGGAGGATCTCTTTCAGGCCTATGTATGTGCAATGTGAAAGACTAACACCTCTTTTCTCTGTATTCACACATTCTTTTTTTACCAGCTGTCTTTTCTTTTCACTTCACATACATTTATTTTTGGTGTACCTTTTAGCCCCTCCTGCAAGGACTCTGGTATTCTCCTAAACTTCTTGGTTGCTTTTGCAAAACATGCAATATATAAATCAAGGAAAATGAAAATTGAAAATGTGCAAGATTTTGATGTTGTACCTATTTTTAAAGGGGTGGTCTCCGCAACAATTACGTTCGAGTTTGATTACTATGTGGCTAATAAAAATGTCAAACTCTGAGTGCAAATGGTGCATTAACGAGGCCTCATGGATTGTGATTGATTTGAAATTGGTTTTCATTTCTAATTACTGCATCAGGAACTGAGATCCCTTCTATTTTATTTTTCCTGTAAAACCGATTTGACCTGTTTTGTCTTTTATGAAATAAATGGTGTTTCAAATTCAATTTTCTCTCTCCTCATCAGATGACCAAACAAATTTACTCTTCTCAAATATCTCACTTGCATCCAGTTTCTTTTCCGCCACACCCAACTAACAAAGTTGATGTTGCCTCGACCCGACTAACAAAGCCGGCTTCATGACTGTCTTGTAAATTATTCGTTTCAGTTTCAGCGGATTTTTACATCACACAACACTCCGCTGCACTTCCTCCAATTATACCAAACAGACCGAATCCGTTGCTTAATTTCCATTTTTTATCTTTGTTTTTTTTTCTTCATCTTAATTTTCTTCATTTTTGGAAATGTTCTTTTTCATCATTTCCATCTTCTGTCACCACTGACCCCAGATAATTGAAGCTACTCACTTTCTTAATTAACCCACAATCTTTACACTTTCAGCCCAATCCTCTTCCATAGGGTCAAACTAACAATCCATATATTGAGTTTTTGGTCTACTGATTCTGTCACACACATCCTTGTCACCTTCATTCATATTTCATCCTTCATTCTTTTTTATTTTCTTCCAAAAAAGACCAATAAAAATTGTCAAATTTTCACTCATCAACTCATTCCTCAAGAAATTCAGTCCCAAAATGTATTCGTCCCTCTTATACCCCTTTTCCCTCCTCCCCTCATGCTGTCAATGGAAATAGTTTAAATGACAATTTTGGAATGTTTAATCTGCCTAAACTCTCATTTCGAAATGTCTTCCTCCCATATTGAGTCAGTTCTTTCTTTGCCTTCTGTTTAATTCCTGAAACACTCACAATCCTGTTCCATGTCTTCTATCACATTCATACAGTGAGTGCTGTCTTTCAACTTGTCTTTGATCACCCCTTTCTATGTCACAATTCTGATGCCTGTCTTCACCTTGCTGACCATGGGATCCTGAAGCAAACTTGTTTTGGGGTGAGTGTTGGATGACGGAGATTAACCCCATCGTGTCGATACCCTCCATGGGTTTCACCGTCAGCCCGAGACATCAATATGTGTGCCGTCCCCTGTATGGACATGAAACTGGCCAACCCGCCGTCTTCCATTAGTTAGTGGACATTAAAGGTCCCAAGATGTCCTTCGGAAAGAGTAGGCAATCTATCACCAGCACATTGTCCAAATTCCTAATTCCTGATCTTATGAATCTTATGACCGATATGAATGTCCCTGCCCCTGATCTGGACCCAGTCTTATTCCATCTTCATCAAGATCTTTCTGATTCTCTGGAAAACTCTTCGTATATTTTTGATGACGACTCCACCCTCTGCCAGACAATCGATCATCCTCCAGATTGGCATGCAATAGCCTTTTTACCTCTCTGCAAACCTTGATTTAACCAGGAGGTCATCTAGTGAACCCTGCTATCTACTTCCTCAACAAACGTCTTGAGGAAGTTCAGTCCCTCGAACATTTGGGCCTCACCTACAGCCACAATCTGTCATGGATAAATAACCACGTCAAGTCTTTCCTTGGCAAATCAGAACTTCTCACAACCTATTCGCAGCCTGATGGAGTACTCCTCTCCCCGTTATTTTTGTTCCCTTATTTTCTGCTATGTTTGGTGTTTTACCCTGTTTATTCATCCATTGCTCCTCCCACCCCCATTTCACTCTCTGATTCTTTCATTTAGGCAGATACCCATTCTTCCTCCAGTGCACTTATTGTGGCCCTTTACCCCACTATTGGTGGTGTGGTTGCCCATTTTTTTACTCCGTTCTCGCTGTTCTGTTCTGTGTTCTGTGTCTTATACGAACCTTGATGTTGCGTGCAAAAAATTGTTAATGCCGAGTCTATCTCACCAAAATGTTGTCTTCGTCAATGCAATCTGTTACCTCATCCTTTTATCCTCCGTATAAGGTTTTATAAGATTATGATTTGATCTCTCCTCCCCGTCTTATTCAATAGGCTAATATTAGCGTGTCTTATTTTGTTTTCAAGAACAATGTTTATTTTCTTCCATTACCATGATCTTGTATTTTTGTTGTTGTGCTTTCTTTTTGTTTCCTCTAAATTATATTCTTCTTCTTCTCTTCTTCTTCTTCATTGTCTTCTTTTTTATATTGCTTTATTGGAATCATTCATCAACAATTGAAGACACGTAAAAATAAACTTGATGTACCATATAAAACACATCGTCAGTTTGTGTGTTTGTACAGGTGTCTGTCCCCCTTCATTTTTATCTTCTTCATGTAGGTTTTAAAAGCCAATCTTTTAGCACGAATGTGTGTTCACTACGTTCTATTTCTGAGGATAAAACAAATGTGAAAAACATTTTCCATAAAAGAGTAATTATGTCTCTCCTATTGGAATTGTAGACGGTGGCTTGCAAACCGAGCCTCAAGGGCGGTGTACAGAAGTGTCGTTTTTTAATAACATTAAATACATTGGGCAGTGAGGAGAAATTTGCTGCGCATGATATGCAACACTAACAGAGTAAAACGAGTGTTCACTTACATCTGTAGGATGTCCAATAAATAAAGATATAAGCACACCTGCCACTAGGCCGAGGCTTCGGACTTTGGCACGCTCACGAGGCTGCACCGTCGAATAAACTGTTCCAACCCGTCATTTTTGATGGGATTTTTTACTAGTTTGTAATATTACTTTATTTTGCACATCTCTGTATTTCTCTTTACTCATGTTGGTTTTCCATTAGACTTGGAAGATCTGCTGTGCCTCTTCCTTTTCCATGCGCTTTCTTTTTCTTCCTTTCCCACATCGTTGTCTCCCCCTGCTCGCTCTCCTTTTATAAATCTTTCTTCTGTTTGGTGTGAAAATCACCATAAGGAGGGTGTGCCAGTTGCCTGCAGCCTTGCGAACTGCTTATGTGATGTGTGATTGCATAATCTATGCACCTTCCTTCCCTTTCCCCTCACTTGATGGGAAATATATAACACTTTTATATTAATGTTTTATTCATGTTCGTAAACGCCTTTTCAACTGCACCAGTACCTGTGTTTTAGCACACTGCCGTTGATTCTGTTATGTTCTTTGTAAGGCAATTATTTTACAAGGCTTTGTAAGGTGAATTCAACCACCAACTATGTTGTATCAGACACAAATGCATGATTTTGGGAATATTCTTTCCAAGTTTTCCTCTTTATTGTTGAAAGGAAAAAAAAAAAAAACACAAAAATGTCTGTTTGTCCTTCTGCTTTGAATTATCTGCCTATTAAATCCTGCTGCGTCAAAACAAGGTTATGGAATTTTTTTGCATTCTGTCTTGGTCACAGAAACTCTCGTAAGTTGATGTACGGACTAGCTTCATGCAAATGTGGCATGAAAAGCATGTAACTTGATGCAAATTTATGCAAATCGGAAGATATGCTTTCCTTTTTCACTGACTTCAGATTTGCAGTGAGGTTTGATGTTTGATTCTTTTTTTTAAAAACTTTTACAAAGCATTACAAGAGGGAATGCAATCCACCGCAACCTGTATTTGCATCCATTAAACCATTTTGTTGTGTTTCGCCTCTTTTTCTTTTTTGCTGTCATCTTTATAGTTTGAATCCATTACTTCAGCTAAATAAGCTGCTTCCTCCAACTCTGTCTCTTTTTAATTACTGTTTTAATTACTCCCTTTTTCCACTTTTTCACTCATTACTGACCTCACTTCCTTAAATCTTCGCTGGTGTTATGGAATGGATATTCGTATGTTGTACCATTTGTCATGTTGATTATTTAAATAGCTGCGAAAAGCTGCTTTTCATTTTTGTATGAACGTTAATTATTTACTTAGACTGCAAACTTACCACTTGTTGTTAGCTAATGCATATTAGATTGACATTAAATTCTGAATTCAGCCCACCAGTTGCACCATCACTGAGTTGAGCAGGAATTTGCAATTTGGCCAGGGTATAGGTCCCTGGTGGTGGCCAGGGTATAAATCTTTGGTGTTGGGCTAGCGGCTAGGGTGCCGGCTTAGGATCCAATGGATCCTGGGTTCGAATCCCGGTCGATCGCTGAATTAACGCCAGGGGGGTTGACTCAGCCTGTCCTCCTTCCGAGGTCGGCTAATTGAGTACCAGTTCACTGGTAATTCCCTGTTTGTCGTTAAAGGCGGCAAAAAGGGTTGGCGGCAGGAAGGGCATCCGGCCGTAAAACATTGCTTCAAATAGGGGACCGAAAAACAACAACAACCACGGTTCCCGAAAAAGGCCAACCCCCGCTTTGCGGGGAAAAATGGCCTCTAAAGATGGTTATTTTTTTTTATATATAGGTGATGCCAAGTTTTAATGTATATCTGATGAACAGTGCCATTGATGCCTCATCCGACATGTGAAACACCAGAAATACAGTTTATAGTTGGGCAGAGATTCAAACCCTTGCTAGATCAGCTCAGAGGTGAATGCGCATACCTCTCGGTATCCGACCAGCCCAACTTCTGAGTGAGATCACTAATTATTTGAACTGTTTTGTTACATTGATTATGTAATTAAAGCAAGGCATCCAATTCAAACATGTTGTTCATATTATGTAAGACTACCTGGGGTACCCAGCGTTGCACATTTACATAGAGAATTTACACCCCTCTCCCGGTCACCCACACCCCCGAATGAGGCCATTCTCTGCACATCATCTGCACATCTGCACATCATGGCCATTTTACTGCAGTTAGTTTTTCAATATGATCTCCAGCTAATCTTTAGTCCTCCTTTGAATCTTCAAGTCTTTCTCTGTGCTGGTAGTTTGTAATTCCTGTCATCCATTGAATGTTTATTCTTGCTCTGTGTTCAGCCGGTTAGGTTTTCACCCCTGTCTGTTTGTCACTTGCCGGAAAAGATTCCGGCAAGTATGTTGGTTGGTTGGTTTGTCTGTCTGTTTGTTACCTGGCAAAAAAAACAAAAAACATTTGCAAGTATGTTGATCACTCTGGTTTGTGTGTGTGTTTGTTTGTGTGTGTGTGTTTGTTTGTCTGTCCGCTCACTTATACTTGCCTACAGTTCACAATTTTAAACCGATCTTCTCGAAACTTTACCACAAGGTAGAGTTCATGGTCCGACAAAATCCTATATATTTTTGGGGTCAAAAGTTCAAAAGGTCAACATAGGCCAAAGGTCAACCACTTTTTTCAAATTTCTAAAATCCTCAATTTTCATCCGATTGACTTGAAATTTGAATAGGATTTTCATATCGGCATACTGAATTCAATCACCAACTATTTTTGCGATCAGCATAGGCCAAAAGGTCAACGTAGGCCAAAAGTCAACAACAATTTCAAATTTCTAAAATCCTCAATTTTCATACGATTCACTTGAAATTTGAATGGGATATACACATCAGTTAACTGAATTCAACCAACAACTATTTTTGAGATCAGCATAGGCCAAAAGGTCAACATAGGCCCAAGGTCAACTGCTTTTTTCAAATTTCTAAAAGCCTCAATTTTCATCCGATTGACTTGAAATTTGAATAGTATTTTCATATCAGCCAACTGAATTCAACCACCAACTACTTTTGAAGTTAAAAGGATGCGCTACTGAGTGCCATTCCACTTTGTACTGTTTTGCCAAGTGTCGCTCTATGAGTGATTTTTCATATCTGTTTGTCGATCTGTTTGTGCGCAGTACTACGTCTACACCGTTGCACATAGAATCGCCATACTTAACACACATATTTGTCTTACCCTGGAATAGACTGTGCCCATTTTTTAACTCTCTCGGCCTACGGCCTCCATAATGACGTCATAATTCGATAATTCGACAAGTACACAACTTCATCCAATAAAGATGCAATTTCTTGAGCGTCATGTCGGCATAAACTGGTGGAGAAAAAAAAATGATGTTGACGTCATCGGTCACGTGGTTCGGCCGCCATCTTGGAAAAACCGAAAATTTTTGCACCTCTATATCTCCGAAAGTGCTGAATAGAAAAAATTGAGACATGGCTCATTGTAAAGAACTCTCCATGGGGAATAAAATATGTTAATGATGATGTCATAGGCTCCTCCATTATTAGGTCATAATTCGACAAGTACAAAACTTCATCCGATCAAGATACAATTTATTGAGCATAATCTAGGAATAAATTAGTTTAGAAAACAAATAATGATGACGTCATCAGTCACGTGGTTCGGTCGCCATCTTGGAAAAACCGAAAAACTTGATCCAAAATGGCCGATAAATAAGTATATTCCGGCAAGTCCTCGGTCTCTGACCGATTTTTCATTTGTCTGTTTGTTTGTTTGCCTGTGATCAAGATATCTCAAAAAGTTGTGGACGGATTTGGAAGAAATTTTGCGGAGAGGTAGTGTAGGTGACAAGGACGAAATGATTAGATTTTGGTGAAGATCCGGATCCGGATCTGGCTACTAGAATGTTAAAGTGATTCTTCACCATTGGGAGATAGGGCCAAAACGATACATTGCAGGATATCTAAAAAAGTTGTGGACGGATTCGGACGAAACTTGGTGGATAGGCTGTGTGTGTGAAAAGACCAAGTCGATTTTATTTTGATGAAGATCAGAATATGGATTCGGATGTGAGAATTATTTAATTTTCGAAGTGATACCTCGCCATTGAGAGATCAGGTGAAAAGCAATATATATATATAATATATATGTATATATATATATATATATATTGTTATGAATTTTGGGGTAGAGTGATATATAGATCAGGTAGATAGGTGTAGGTATTATGCTCCGACTGTCATGAAGAAGAAGAACCATCTCGATGTACATAAGCAGGGACCTGTCTAGCCCGGATGTTAGATTAAGTTTGTATATTTGTGATCATACAAGGATGATCCTTGTGATAACTAGAGTAGGGATTATGCTAATCCCCCTGTTCGTGAGACCTGTGATCTATCCTTTGTCCCATACGGCAATGCACTAGACACGTAGAGCAGCAGGTAGGCCCAAAAGCACACACACACAAATTAAATACCCCTCCCCCCCCACAATAAAACTCACCGGAAACCAGTTTGGGGCAATGCCGATGGAGCCGCAGCCAGCTACATCACCAGCTGGCACATCAACACTCATCGCACAGGCAGGCCAGGAGCCATGCCCAGAAGGACTCGCTATTGGACAGGAGTCGCCCAACCAAAGGCTAAAGTAAGGAAGGACTGGTGATTGGCCAGGAGCAGGGCAAGAAGCTTCCCTCGGATTGGTGGATGGAAGGGAGCAAAAAGCAACATACTGATTGGCCACCGACCGATGGCATGAGGAGGAGAGCGCGAAGCTCTCGGCCAAATGGGGAGGGACTGACACGAGAAGAACATTCGAGAGGTCGAGAGGCAACGGACTGATTTGCAGAGAGAGAGCTGACCTCACGAGACGGCCGATAAAACAAGGGATAATTTGGTGGATAAAAAAAACGATGACGTTATCTGTCGTGTGGTTCAGACGCCATATTTGTTTGAACACAAAAGCCTTTAAAAAACACTGACAGCACATCCTGGCGAGGGTCTGCAGTCTTTGATTGCTCTTTCTAGTTCTTAATTCATTACACACATTGTCATTAGACACGATAAATAAAACTAACTGTAAACATTAATCTATATTTATATATATATATAAAAGAAAGTTTTTTTTTGTTTGTTTGTTTGTCTGCACGCGCTAATCTCCTGAACGGTGAAAGATAGGATGAAACCTCTGAAACAAAAAATGTCGGGACGGGCCCCCGGGAAGGTTATAGGCTAGGTGGCGAGGCCGGTCGAGGCCGCCTCGGCCGGGCTGGGCCCATTTCGCGATTAAAAGCTGAGCTGAATTATAGTAGTCAATCTTCTACGGCCACGAGTAAAAGCTGAATTATAGTAGTAAATTCATTTAAAAAGAACCCGGCAACGCCGGATGCTTTCGGCTAGTCTAATATAAAATCACATCAGAATCGAATATATTCCCCTTGTCTTTCATGTTGTTCATTTCTACCATTACACACCTCTTCACATTTCTCTTTGGGACAACCTCAGCGATTACATAATGTAAAACAAAAATGACTGCACTGTGGTCACAACCTGCATCTAAATCCGATAACAAACCATTGGGAAACATGCATTTAAAGCACTCTTAAAAGATGAACAGCGTGATAGGAAACACATTTAAAGCTGGATAAAAAGATGAAGAGGGTGATTTGGATTTAATGTGCTATTAATAGATGAACAGCATGATTGGGAAACACATTTAAAGCGCTATTATAATATGTACAGCATGATTGGGAAACACATTTAAAGCGCTATTAAAAGATGAGCAGCGTGATTGGGAAACACATTTAAAGCGCTATTAAAAGATGAACAGCCTGATTTGTGAAACATTTAATGTGCTATTATAAGATAAACAGCGTGTTTGGGAAACACATTTAAAGTGCGAATATAAGATGAATAGCGTGATTGGGAAACACATTTAAAGCGCGATTATAACATAAACAGCGTGATTGGGAAACACATTTAAAGCGCTATTATAAGACAAACAGTGTGATTGGGAAACACATTTAAAGTGCTTTTAAAGTATGAACAGCGCGATTTGGATTTAATGTGTTATTATAAGATACCAGCGTAATTGGGAAACACATTTAAAGCGCTATTATAACATAGCCAGCATGATTGGGAAACACATTTAAAGTGCTATTATAAGACGAACAGTGTGATTGGGAAACACATTTGAAGCGCTATTAAAATATGAACAGCGTGATTGGGAAACACATTTAAAGCACTATGAAAAGATTAACACAACATCTCTCATCCATGTCACCCTCCCCATGGTTATATCAGAACGAGCTGATTCACCACACGGTCATGGATTATTTAACCCAACTATGGGTTCAAAAATTATGTAACGCTATTTTTTAGGGATATGCATAATGTATGTGCTGATGGGCTTGATTAAACATTACTAATAATTTTTATTCAACAATGATTAGATTTTTTTGAGGGTCTGTCATCGTGAGTAACACTTGACCCATGCAAAGCCAATGGAAATCTGACGCAACAAACCCAGGCAGTGTATAATCAACAGAAGCCTAGAGGCTTAATAACTTAGGCCCACCAGAAAACCAAGATGGCGGCCATATTATTTTGGTTGGGTGCCATGGTGGGTGGAGTCAAGCAACAAATGTGGGTGCGGTCTGGCTTCTGTTCGACTAATGGGTGCACAAACTTTAAAAAATCGACCCTTAACACTTAAATCTCAAAAAACAAAGCAACACCAACAACGTTGCGGAGGTCTTTTAGACCTGCGACACATCACATGTAAAAATAAACTTGATTGCTGATGTTTTTTTGTTTTGTTAGATCAGAACTTTTTTTTTGTATTAGGTTATTTGCATACACTTATAAATATTTAAAATGTGACTTCAATACCCTTTTGGAGCACAATGGATTGAATTGGTTCTGAGTTGGGGAAACAGACACTTTTGGTTTGTGCCACTAACTTTTGATCCCACCTCGTTGTAGTGTTTGTGAGAGTCACCTTTGAGCCTTTAGTGAAATTGGAGTTTTCTTTAAGGTTTTGTACCAGTATTTTATATGGGTACTGTGGATAATTGTGAGTTTTACAAATGGGATATTTCTGTACTGTCACTGTCAGAAGCAATATTTCTGTGGATCGTTCATTGCATCAAAATTTTGCCATAAACCTAGCCTTACATCTCACATACGACACCTCCAAATTATGTTTTGCCCTTCTCTCCCCACTCTCCACAGCAGCTTTCAGAGCAAGTGATTCATTATGGTAGACCTCCAAGGCATAACCCACAAATATATCTACATTCCACCTAACGTATCTATTTACACCAGAAGTTCTATTTTTGTATATTGAAGTAAAGCACATGGAGACGCTTGGACTTGCACATTGGGGAAGACAAAGGAATTGGTAGACTTCAGTGTACTTCCTCATGAACTACAAGGACATTAGTAGACAATGGCCAAATACATATAGCATACAGGAATTAAATCTGGTTTCCCAGCATGATAAGCTATCAGTTCAGATTGGAATGCTAAAAAGGCCATAATAGTACTTCATGAAGTGGCCATAATATAGTTTCAATTAATCTCAACAGAAAGGTGGAATGATATTTATCAAATTTAAATAAAAAATTCTGCATTTCACTGTATGTTATATTGAATTGAAATTAACTGTTTACAATCGGGTTTCCCACACAAAAATAAAATTTATTATGATGAAATTTTGTTATAACGAGTGTTCGTTGTGAAAACCTGAAATTGTATATTCATGTGATCTCAATCCCTTACAGTGGAGTCATTGGATCACAAGTATGTCAACTGAATGCAATATAAGCGTTTGTATCACTTCTTAAACCCTGCACAGATCATCATTCTAATGATCGATTTTATGGGCATCCCTTCAAGGTGTTCCATTGTTCAGATCCATCACATGTAGCAAGTACTCTCTGTCTCTGTCTGCCTCTGTGTCTCTGTCTCTGTCTCTGTCTCTCTCTCTCTCTCTCTCTCTCTCTCTCTCTCTCTCTCTCTCTCTCTCTCTCTCTCTCTCTCTCTCTCTCTCTCTCTCTCTCTCTCTCTCCCTCTCTCTCTCTCTCTCTTTCTTTCTTTCTCTCTCTCTCTCTCTCTCTCTCTCTCTCTCTCTCTCTCTCTTTGAAGAGATATCCTGATATATACAGTCAGTGGGAATTACTGTATTATCACATGCGTAAATCACATCATTCCTAACAGATGAGTGAATCCATCATTTTATATATATATATATATATACAGACGTGGCATTTAATATGGAATTTTTTTTTTTCTTGACTTGGGTTTAATTTCTGAACTCAGTATATCAATCTGGTGAGTTTCTTTTACACTTCGGTGATGTCTTTGTTGAAAGAACCATGTCACTGATCGTCTTTCGCAGCAAGAAGTCAATAACAAGATTATATCACAGGTGGCATGACAAAATGTAAGGACAGGTACATTTGACGATTGGCTTCACAATCTGGTAAATAAGGGTTGTTGCGTTCTGTATTAGTGGAAAACAACTGCTGCACGTCTACAAAAGTTATTGCCGCTTCCTCTGGAGATGGTCCGTCAACTTGACAATGCTGTTTGTCATGGAGTGGTGGCTTTACAAAATTCTGGCATGAAACAGCGTGCGATTCCTCGGCAGTATGGCATCACTCAAGGTCAGGTGTCAAAGATCCTGAAACGAAATGTTCATAGGGGTGTCCCTACGCCAATACCGAGGCCAGGACGTCCACGCAGAACCACAAGGAGAGATGATCGCCAGCTGCACCGGTTAGTCTGCAATGGCTGTACCAAGTCAGCTAATCGGCTTAGGGCTGATTGGCAGCAACTGACAAATGTGCCTGTATCCAGAAGGCTAGTCAACCAACGACTGGTTCAAGCAGGCTATCGTGCCAGGCATCCCCTGAGAAAGCCACGCCTGACCAGACAACACAGCCAGCGCCGATTGCCGTGGGCCAGAGAGCACCGTCAATGGCAGCCAGGACACTGGAATCACGTGACCTTCAGTGACGAGTCTAGATGTTTTTTTTTTTTTTTTTTTTTTTTTTGTATACAAGATCGAGGCTCGTGAAAGAGCGAACATTAATCACACAGAAAGACAAACAGACACATAAAACAAATAACATCGGGAGCAGTAGACAAGATGGGGAGAGAGGGGGAAGGACACAAACACAACATTTGAGAGCAGGGACCGAGAGACATGGAGACATCGAGAGATCTGTGGGAGGGAGAGGGCTTTGGGGCGGAGGCATGTGAAGGGGGGGGGGGGGCGGTGGCAGAGGTATAAACATATGGACACTGCCAGGACTTCCAGGAAAGAAGTTGGAATTTCAAACAAGGTGGATCTGGGGTGAATTAGTGGGGGTAGAAAAGATCAAGGTTTTGGATGGGGGAAGATAAGAGATGGTGGTGAACAGCTGTTTTAAAGACCTGGAGGGAGGAGTGGGATTGAAGGGAGTGTGGGAGTTTGTTCCAGAGGCGGGAGAAAAGAGGAATGAAAGAGTGAAGGTGAGCAGAGAGCCGAGATTTCGGCAGTTTAACCATCAGAGGGTTGCTGGCAGATCTTGTGCGACCTGTAGGAATATTTGGGGGACAGAGCACAGAGAGAGCTGGGGGAGCAAGGCCGGAGAGGAGTCGGTAGAAGACAGAAAGACCACCTACCTGCCTGTGGTGAGTGAGTGAAAGGCCCTCAGAGGTAGCTTCATCGCGGGAGATTCCAATGATTTTGAAAGCTTTGGATTCAACAGCGTGAAGCCGAGCCAGGTGTGAGGCAGGAGCACCACCCCATAGGGGAGAACAGTATTCCATTGAGCTGCGGATGAAAGCCTTGTATGTGGTGAGGAGCTCAGGTGTGCCGAGGAAGGACTTCGCACGACGGAGGATGCCCAGTCGGCGACTGGCTTTGGAGGCCAGCTTGGAAATGTGGTTTTCCCAAGAAAGATCATGGCAGATAGTGAGACCCAAAAGCTTGAGCGACAGAACTTCTTGGAGAGGATTGTTGAGAAAGTAGATGGGAGGGTTGTCCAGTCGATCTTTTCGGAGAGACATAGTAAGAGAGTGAGATTTGTCAGGATTGAAAGACATGTTCCACTTGTTTGACCAGTCTGTGATTTTTTCCAGGTCTTCAGAGAGTGAGGAGGCTGCAGACTGCCGATCTGAGGGAAGAGGAATGGAGCGGCAGAGAGTGGAGTCATCAGCAAAGAGATAGAGAGGATTTTCCAGAGAGTCGGAGAGATCATTGATAAAAACCAGAAAAAGCACAGGGCCCAGCACACTGCCTTGAGGAACTCCAGCCTGAACAGGAAGGGGAGATGAGAGAAATCCATTCAGGGCCACACGTTGACTACGACCAGAGAGGAAGTCCGCAAGCCATGCATGGAGATTTCCATGGATACCATAGGAGGAGAGTTTGGTGAGCAGAGCTGGGTGCCAGACCGTATCGAAGGCACGTGATATGTCAAGGGAGACAGCTCTGATTTCCTGTTTGGCCTTGAGGACCTCCATCCATTGTTGAGACAGCAGAAGCAGCATGTCCAGAGTAGAGTGACCTGGTCTGAAACCAAATTGATGATCAGAGATCAAGGTATTGGAGAAGAGGAAAGATTTCATATCCGAAGCAATGATGGATTCCATGACTTTGCTGATAATTGGGAGCAGGCTGATTGGTCTGTAGTTGCAAGGATCTGTTTTTGCACCTTTTTTGTGTAAAGCGGTAATGTTAGCTGATTTCCAGGATGCTGGCAGATGACCTTGAGCAAAAGATAGGGTGAAAAGAACAGAGAGAGGGTGAGATAGAGTGGCAGAGCAGGATTTTAGGACCCGTGGGCTGATGCCGTCTGGTCCAGTTGCAGAATCAGAGTCGAGGTTTGACAAAAACTCCTCCACCCTGTCAGGAGAGAAGGACACAGAGTTCAGGAGCAGTTGGGTTCGACTGGGAAAGGTGGGAACAGAGAGAGATGGGTTTGGGACTAAGGATTTTGAGGCAAACACAGAGTTGAGGCATTCGGCTTTGTCACGTGCGATGTCAACTGTGTGGCCATTTGAGGTAAGGGAGGGGATGGAGGGGGAACAAACACCAGAAACGGATTTGACCAGACGCCACCAGGATTTGGAGGAAGGAGACAGGTTTGAGAGTTCATTCTTGAGTGAGGAGAGATAGTGCTTCCTGGCACTCCTGATGGTAGACACACACTTGTTCCGAGCTTGGTGGAAGGAAGGGAGATTGCCTTCAGTTGGATTAGCCTTCCAAGAGGCAAGTCTATTTCTGGTCTATCGTCAAGATGGCCACGTCCGAGTGCACAGACAAGTGCATGAAGCCCACAACGAAGATTGTATCGTGCCAAGAGTCCAAGCTGGAGGTGGTGGGGTGACCGTTTGGGCTGCTTTTCTTGCAGGGGGCAAAACTGACCTGGTTGTTCTCAATGGAAACCTGAACCAGTTCAAGTACAGGGTCATTCTGGAAGAAACATTGCTTCCATTTGCTCATGCAGCCTTTCGAGGAAACTTTGTCTTCCAAGATGACAATGCACGGCCTCATCGTGCTCGCATGATCCAACACTTTCTTGCTGACCGTGGTGTAGAGCATATGGAGTGGCCTGCCATGTCCCCGGATATGAATCCGATAGAGAACTTTTGGGCAGAATTAACGCGTCAAATCGACCACTTGGACCAGCAGCCTACCTCTGCGCGTGAATTGCAGCAGGCTATTGTCACTGCATGGCAAGCGATTGCTGTCCAAACCTTGACAAATCTCGTGAACAGCATGCCTCAACGTGTACGTGCTCTCCTGAATGCTCGTGGGGGTTACACGAAGTACTGAACTGTAATTTTACTGTCCGTAATCCCAGTCATAATTTAGCTTTTGTTTTTGTTGAATTTTTTTTTGGCTAATGTGCAAAATACAGAGATACTTCTGGAAAACGTACAGAAGTTTAACACAGTACTGTCCGTGAATTGAGTTCGATATCAGTTTACATCACTTTCAAGGATCAATTTATTTGCTTCGAAATGTCAAATGTGGTTTTTGTTTCTTTTAAAGGTCACATTAACAAAATCTAGAATAATTTCAACATAATTCCAATGAACTTTTGGTTCTAAGTCATCTTGAAATGTAAGTTCACCCCCACAAAAAAAAATTCCATATTAAATGCCAAGTCTGTATATATATACATACATATATATATATATATATATATATATATATATATATATATATATATATATATATATATATATATATATGCCTGGGCCACACACACACGAATAACACAGGAGTACACCGTGCCAGTGCACAGGCGCAATAGTCACTCGTTTCGAAATGTGGCATAACATTAACTTTAACGGTGATGGGATTCGTATTTTTTTTTTTTTTTTTTACATATGTACACAAATATTGCGCACATACACACAACGGAGGTGGATACTTTGAGACCTGGTAAGTCTCCAATCCCACTCCTGAAACCCACGCACGATCACAGCCAACAGCAACGTGCACGTGTGCACACACACACACGCACACACACACACACACACACACACATACACACACACACACATGTATATGCACACACACATGAACTTCTTAAACCCTCAAATATAGAAAACAACCTACGAGGAACAAAAATCACAGAATTGTCGAAAAGCGTCCATAAATGAAAATTTACATCACAAAAAACCATAAACGCATACGTACAAAAAAACCAAAAAACCTCAATTAATATTTAGCATTTGAAAATTATAATTTCTACAACTATAAAGTGTGAAATAAGCATGACAATGATGTCCGTAAAGGAAAAAAAAGAAATAGCTTTCCGTAAATTAAGATTTACATTAAAAAAAAACCATAAACGCTTCCCAATAAAACAAATGCTCAATTGATATCTATCATTTGAAAATTTAAATTTTTATAACTGTAAGCTGTGAAATAAATATCTCAATGAAAATGTACTTAAAAAACCATAAACACGTCCATAAAATAATAATAATTAAAAAAACTAAATTTATTATGTTATTTATGTACCTATGCACAAAGCACGGTTATGTATTGCTTACACAATGTGTAAGCATACCGCACTAGTATATCTTATGCATATATATATACACAGTGCAAAATAGAGTTAGAGTTGGAGAAATTATGGATTGAGGGAAGAACAAGGGCTACTGGAGGACACAGGAGGTGAAAAGTATGGAATTAGCTGCAAACTCTCAATCATTGAAGTGGATGAGAAAACCGGAAATCTGGTAAGAGATGGGCTTAGGGATGGTTATGGTAGATGGCTGAGTCAGGATTGAGAGGCCTGCTTGCAGTCCCTGGCAGTCTGTCTAAGTGAACTTCCAAAGCCTCTGGTGCTGAGGAGGCTTTCTCAAAATAGCCAGAGGGATGTTGACTCTGACAAGCACATGATCGGATTAACCAATTGGAGCAGAGAAAGAACATAACACATTAGAACATAAGAAAGAACAAGTGACCATGAGACATTAGGAGGAAAGTTGGTCATTACCAAGTCCAGAAGGGAGGATTTACCGTTGGCAAAAATGCAGCTCAGAAAGTTCGCAGATTGATTCAGTCTTATGGAGTCACAGAGGTCCTTTCCTGGAGTGCTATGGTTGGTGAGAGAGCCACCAACACCCAGCTAACTGGCATCTATGAGGAAGACAGAGTTGGGATGAGTGGACAAGAGTTGGTCTATGTTGGCTGAGAGGGAGATGTAGACAGAGTCATCACTGTTCGGAGGATGGCACGGCACTAAGACAAACTAGAGGTTGGAGTGGAGGGTTAGTCACAGCCAAAGATACTGTCAGGGGTTTGGAGGTGTGCATCATGTGGAGGGACTTTGGCAATTATCGGCATCTCAAGGCAAGATGACAAGACATTGGGCCTGCTGCGCTCATTCTGCAGACAGGTAAGTGGTCATTGGTCTTGCCTCCCCTCACCTACTCTCCCTGCCAACCTGACCACCTGAACACCTCCAAGAACACACTTCTTATACAACTCACAAGGTCAAGGCATGTTGCACACCTTCACTCAATTAGTTATTGTTACCTTTTCTCAACTCGCCATTTCACTTTGTGTCCATTATTCACCATGTTTCGGTTGTTGATTTGTTGCTGCTGTAGTTCTGTGTTGTTTATCTCTTCCATTATTTAGCTTCCAAAAAGAGCAGGCCATTGTGTGCAGGCACCTCAGCCAAATTCGTGCTCTGATTTAGGGTTGCTCCTTCAGCAGCCTCTAACGGAGTAAATTCTCAGTCAAGGAAACGTCCATCACTGGCTCGGGGCGTCCCTGGCATCCCCCAGAGGCAAGGAGTATGGAAATATGATTTGCTGCGAGGAACAGTCAGTGATCGTTTTGAAAGCTCCATTTTAAAATGTCTAGGAGGCTGTACTTTAAAGTATTTCCTTTTGGATTCATATTCTTACACCCACGTATCATTGCTGTCCTTATTACCATGTTCTGTGTCATGCAACATGTTATAACTTAAAGCACCCCCTTTTAGACTCGGTGATGGATATGTTCTTGTTTCGAGGCTTTGACTTTAAGTTTTTAACCGCATGAACATTATCATGAAATAACAAATATGAAATTTCTCTGTCTTTACACCAAATTAGGGGCCATTCACATTTATGTACATACAGTATGCAATGATAACTAAAACTATTAAAACCCTCTCCTCGTTTTCCAGCATCTTTTAAACGTTCTCCACCCCAGGCCCTCTCCCTCCAAAAACATCTCCCGATGTCCCTGCTCTCAAATGTTGTGTTTGTGTGCTTCCTCCCCTTCTCTCCCCATCTTGTCGACCGCCCCCCTTTTTATATACTTTGTTTGCTTGTTTTGTTTGTTTGATAAATGTTAGCTCTTTCACGAGCCTCGACTCTGTATCCAAAAAAAACAAACAAAAAAAACAACCCTTTTTACTCCCAATTTGCTTTTCTTTTTCTCTCCGTGTTCACCCTTCGTTTTCTGTTTTCAATATCGTTTTCCACAATTTTTTTCTTTCTCATTGCGTATGCAATCCAGTATCTAGTTTGTCTCGTCCAGGTATTCAGCGTAATACTCAAATGCTTAATAACCAGATCATGAAAGCACAACGTGGGTTAGAGACATTTTGAAAGTCTTTCTGATGAGCAGAACTTTGGTTATTGTAAGAAATAAGAAGTATATATATATACAGTAACGTGAAAAAGTAAGTAAAGTGTAAAGTTTTGACTTTTTCAACATATTTCAACATACAGCTATTTGATCTTCATTTCAACAATATTGATAGATAAAGGTGATATAAAATAACAAATATCATGAAACATTTACATTTTGTAGTCCATTGTATAATTTAAATAAACATAAATGCAAATTTTGCATGTGGAAAAGGTAAGTATACCCTTGGCTCTAATAGGTGGTATTGCCCCCTTTGGCAGAAACAACCTCAAGTAGGCGTTTCTTATAACTGTCTACCAGTCTCTGACATCGACTGGGAGAAATTTTTGCCCACTCCTCCATGCAGAATTCTTTCAGCTGTGCGATGTTTGAGGGGTTTCTTGCATGCACCACTCGTTTGAAAATCCCCCCACAACATCTCGATGGGATTTAGATCCGGGCTTTGACTCGGCCATTCCAGAACCCTCCATTTCTTTCTTTTCAGCCATTCCTTGGTGTATTTACTGGTATGTTTAGGGTCATTGTCATGTTGCAAGGTCCACCTTCGGTTGAGCTTCAACTTTCTGACAGATGGCCTCACATTATCCTCAAGCACCCTCTGGTACAATGAAGAATTCATCGTGGATTCTATGATGGTGATCTTCCCAGGCCCTGATGCAGCAAAGCTGCCCCAAATCATAATATTTCCACCACCATGCTTTACAGTTGGTATCAGGTTCTTGTGGTCTAATGCTGTCTTTGGTTTTCGCCAAACATGTCTTCTGGTACTGTGGCCAAATAGCTCTACCTTTGACTCATCTGTCCAGAGCACATTGTTCCAGAAGTGCTGGTCTTTGCCTAGATGTTCATTAGCAAACTTTAGTCTTGCCCTGATGTTCTTTCTGGACAGCAAAGGTTTCCTCCTGGCACACCTCCCATGTAGATCAAATTTGTGCAGCCTCTTTCTAATGGTAGACTCGTGCACTTTGACATCAACAGTGGCAAGAGCTACCTCTAGGTCCCGTGATGACATTCTGGGGTTCTTAGAGACTTCTTTCAGCATCTTGCGGTCTGCTCTCGGGCTGAACTTGCTGGGGCGGCCTGGCCTGAACAAGTTGGCAGTTGTTTGGAATCTTCTCCACTTGTAGATGATCTTCCGGACAGTCGATTGATTGATTTCAAATTGTTTGGATATCTTTTTTAATCCCTTCCCAGACTCGTAGGCATCTCTAACCTTCTTTCTGAAGGCCTCAGAGAGCGCTTTTGATCTAGGCATGGTGATGCAGCACACTGCAACAACAAAGAGCAAACCAAACTAAATGTCTGTGGTTTAAATAAAACAGGTTCCTCCAAGAGCCTCTTCAACGATGTTCTAATCATTTGCACCTGAGCTGGTGCACCTCATTCTAATTTTAGGTATTTGAAGTATTGATAAATGTAGGGGTGTACTTCCTTTTTCCACATGCGAAATTTGCATTTATGTTTATTTAAATTATACAATGGACTACAAAATGTAAATGTTTCATGATATTTGTTATATTATATCACCTTTATCTATCAATATTGTTGAAATGAAGATCAAATAGCTGTATGTTGAAAAATGTTGAAAAAGTCACAACTTTACATGGGGTGTACTTACTTTTTCACGAGACTGTAACGTGATATGTGGGTACTCTGTAAAATAAAGTGGATATGATTGTCATGAGTAGAAAACCTCTGAAAACTGGACTTCTCAAGACTCTCAAAATGGACATACAGAGATAAGCATCATAGGATGGATTGAAGGACTATTTGTGGAGACATGGAGAAAGACAGTACTGTCGTACAGGAGAAAGGTTGATGGACCAAGCGCTTAGGTGAGAGATAGGTATATAAAATAGTCAATGTGAAGAAAAAGCAGAGGAATAGATCATGATGAAAAAGAAGAACACGTGGAGTACTCTTGACAGAAAAGAAAGAAAGTGAAGCATTTTAATAAAACTTTCAAAGGAAGAAGGAAGAAGCATTTCCTTTAACAAACATTCAATTGAGAGATATTGAGAAAATGGCAAAATGAATGAATTACAGGTAGAAGGCAGAATGAGATCATGTTTTGGAGTGAATTTTTTTTTTTAAGTGAAGAGAGTGAATAAGATAACGTTGAAGAGGCAAAAAGGACAAAACTTTAGACGAAAAAAGCATAATGAGAAACAACATCAAAAGTGAGACAGATGTTGGTCGCTGGCTATCCGAGGAGTAGGCCTGAGCTGCACGAAAACAAATTCAATAATCCAGCACAACAAGGTACGATTTAATGCGGAAAAGTAAGCAATACATGGACAAAAAGATAATAGAACTAGAATGGCACTCTTCGACGTCACGAGGTCAAACGACATGCCTCCACTCCCATTAGTACATCATTATATATATAGTCACGTGAAAAAGTAAGTACACCCCATGTAAAGTTTTGATTTTTTAAACATATTTCAACATACAGCTATTTGATCTTCATTTCAACAATATTGATAGATAAAGGTGATATAATATAACAAATATCATGAAACATTTACATTTTGTCGTCCATTGTATAATTTAAATAAACATAAATGCAAATTTCGCATGTGGAAAATGTAAGTACACCCCTACATTTATCACTACTTCAAATAGCTAAAATTAGAATCAGGTGCACCAGCTCAGGTGCAAATGATTAGAACATCGTGAGAGAGGATCTTGGAGGAACCTGTCATATTTAAACCTCAGACATTTAGTTTGGTTTGCTCTTTGTTGTTGAAGTGTGCGGCGTCACCATAGCTAGATCAAAAGAGCTCTCTGAGGCCTTCAGAAAGAAGGTTATAGATGCGTACGAGTCTGGGAAGGGATTTAAAAAGATCTCCAAACAATTGGAAATCAATCATTCGACTGTCTGGAAGATCATCTACAATTGGAGAAGATTCCAAACAACTGCCAACATGTTTCGGCCAGGCCGCCCCAGCAAGTTCAGCCTGAGAGCAGACCGCAAGATGCTGAAAGAAGTCTCTAAGAACCCCAGAATGTCTCACGGGACCTTCAGGTAGCTCCTGCCACTGTTGATGTCAAAGTGCACGAGTCTACCATTAGAAAGAGGCTGCACAAATTTGATCTACATGGGAGGTGTGCCAGGAGGAAACCTTTGCTGTCCAGAAAGAACATCAGGGCAAGACTAAAGTTTGCCAATGAACACCGAGGCAAAGACCAGCACTTCTGGAACAATGTGCTCTGGACAGATGAGTCAAAGGTAGAGCTATTTGGCCACAGTATCAGAAGACATGTTTGGCGAAAACCAAAGACAGCATTTGACCACAAGAACCTGATACCAACTGCAAAGCATGGTGGTGGAAATATTATGGTTTGGGGCAGCTTTGCTGCATCAGGGCCTGGGCAGCTCACCATCATAGAATCCACTATGAATTCTTCATTGTACCACAGGGTGCTTGAGGATAATGTGAGGCCATCTGTCGGAAAGTTGAAGCTCAACCGAAGGTGGACCTTGCAATATGACAATGACCTTAAACATACCAGTAAATCCAACAAGGAATGGCTGAAAATAAAGAAATGGAGGGTTCTGGAATGGCCAAGTCAAAGCCCGGATCTAAATCCCATCGAGATGTTGTGGGGGGATTTGAAACAAGCTGTGCATGCAAGAAACCCCTCAAACATCGCACAACATCGCACAGCCTCAAACATCCTCAAACATTCTCAATTTCCTCTCCAACTCATTCCATGTCAAAAAAAAGAAATTCAATATCTTATACGTCTCCCTCACTACCTCACTACATGGTCTAAATTCACATTCATTCCACCCCTCCTCCATCGTTCTGAACCGGATTGCTAACTTGAAAATCACAACACACCCAATTTGTTATCAATGTTCGTCTTTCATTAATCATCCACTTTCGAAACTCCCCTCTTGACCCTCCCCTCCAAATCCCCCCCCCCTTGCACCTACACTCCTAAACTTCCCCCTTGCCCCTCCACTCCCAAACT
Source organism: Myxine glutinosa (assembly GCF_964187855.1). Taxonomy (NCBI): domain Eukaryota; kingdom Metazoa; phylum Chordata; class Myxini; order Myxiniformes; family Myxinidae; genus Myxine; species Myxine glutinosa. The sequence goes on along the minus strand of NC_136264.1, from coordinate 36,335,723 downwards.
CCCCCCTTGCCCCTCCACTCCTGAACTCCCTCCTTGCCCTCCCCTCCTAAACTCCCCCCTTGCCCCTCCCTTCCAAATCCCCCCTTGCCCCTACACTCCTAAACTCCCCCCTTGCCCCTCCACTCCTAAACTCCCCCCTTGCCCCTCCCCTCCTAAACTCCCCCCTCACTCCTCCCCTTCAAAACTCCCCCCCAACCCCTCCCATTCAAATTTCCCCCCATACCATTCCTCTCCAATTCTCCCTCCTCTCCCCTCCTCCCCCCTCCTCCTCAAAGCTCCCTCCTCCCCACTTCGTCTCCCTTCTATCTCATACCTCCACCCCCCCCAACCTTCTACTTTCCTCTGCCCCCCCTCAAACAACCCTTCACTGTGCCTCATCCCTTCACCATCAAACCTTTCGTCCTCCTCATCCTTCCCTTTCTTGGAACTCTTCTGTAATCTCTGACACACTATCAACTGCTCTTCCTCCCTCCCCCTCTCATCTTTCATCTTACCCTACTCCTCCCCTCCCCTGTCCTGTACCCGATGCTCCCCCTCTCTCTTCATTAACGGTATGGACCTCAAACATCCGGGGCCTTCGCTCAAACCTGACTGATCTCTCCATACAGGTTGCTTCTGACAATCCAGACTTGATCTGCTTAACAGAGACTTTCCTCCTTCAAAATGTCTCTGATTCCTTAATATCTCTTCCTGGTTACTCCCTCCTCCGGTATGATAGACCTGGGCCTCGTCCTGGTGGTGGGGTGACTATCTTTATCAAAAACTCTCTTCCTCACTCTCCTTGCACTGCCCTCTCTCCTCCTCACCCCCAGGAGTACCTCTGGCTACGGCTTCCTCTCCGCTCCCACCTTTTGTTCATATGTGTTCTGTACCGTCCTCCAAACAGTGATGACTCCATTTACATTTCACTGTCTGACAACATGGACCATCTTCTATCCACTCATCCCAACACTCTCTTCCTCATATGTGGTGACTTCAACTGTCATCATGCCAGCTGGTTGGGTGTGGGTTCCTCTCTCACCAGTCATGGCACCTCAACAAAGGACTTCTGTGACTCACTGGGATTAACACAATCTGTCAATTTCCCGACCCGCATCTCAGCCAATGGAGTATCTTCTCTTCTAGACTTGGTTATGACAAACTTCCCTGCTAATGTCTGCTGCTCTTCTTCTGCTCCAATCGGTTCTTCTGATCATGTGCTTGTCAAAGTGGACATCTCTCTGGCCATTCTCAGAGAGCCTCCTCAGCGTCGACGAGTCTGGCATTTCACTCAGGCCGACTGGGATGGTCTTCAAGCAGCCATCAATCGTCTGGATTGGTCTCCCATCTCCACTGCCTCTGACATCAAATCTTCCTGGGAATTCTTCCAAAGCAAACTGATCTCTCTCATGCACAGATTTATCCCATCTCGTCTTCAGTTGTCTTACCCTTCCTTCCGTCCATGGTACACTGAATCTTGTGGTGAGGCAGTTGCCCTGAAACAACTTGCCTTTGCCTCTTGGAAGGCTAATCCAACTGAAGGCAATCTCAGTTCCTTCCACCAAGCTCGGAACAAGTGTGTGTCTACCCTCAGGAGCGCCAGGAAGCACTATCTCTCCACACTCAAGAATGAACTCTCAAACCTGTCTCCTTCCTCCAAATCCTGGTGGCGTCTGGTCAAATCCGTTTCTGGTGTTTGTTCCCCCTCCATTCCCTCCCTTACCTCAAATGGCCACACAGTTGACATCGCACGTGACAAAGCCGAATGCCTCAACTCTGTGTTTGCCTCAAAATCTTGTGTCCCAAACCCATCTCTCTCTGTTCCCACCTTTCCCAGTCGAACCCAACTGCTCCTGGACTCTGTGTCCTTCTCTCCTGACAAGGTGGAGGAGTTTTTGTCTAACCTCGACTCTGATTCTGCAACTGGACCAGACGGCATCAGCCCACTGGTCCTAAAATCCTGCTCTGCCGCTCTATCTCACCCTCTCTCTGTTCTTTTCAACCTCTCTTTTGTTCAAGGTCATCTGCCAGCATCCTGGAAATCAGAAAACATTACCGCTTTACACAAAAAGGTGCAAAAACAGATCCTTGCAACTACAGACCAATCAGCCTGCTCCCAATTATCAGCAAAGTCATGGAATCCATCATTGCTTCGGATATGAAATCTTTCCTCTTCTCCAATGGCTTGATCTCTGATCATTAATTTGGTTTCAGACCAGGTCACTCTACTCTGGACATGCTGCTTCTGCTGTCTCAACAATGAATGGAGGTCCTCAATGCCAAACAGGAAATCAGAGCTGTCTCCCTTGACATATCACGTGCCTTCGATACGGTCTGGCACCCCGCTCTGCTCACCAAACTCTCCTCCTATGGTATCCATGGAAATCTCCATGCATGGCTTGCGGACTTCCTCTCTGGTTGTAGTCAACGTGTGGCCCTGAATGGATTTCTTTCATCTCCCCTTCCTGTTCAGGCTGGAGTTCCCCAAGGCAGTGTTCTGGGCCTTGTGCTTTTTCTGGTCTTTATCAATGATCTCTCCGACTTTCTGGAAAATCCTCTCTATCTCTTTGCTGATGACTCCACTCTCTGCCGCTCCATGCCTCTTCCCTCAGATCGGCAGTCTGCAGCCTCCTCACTCTCTGAAGACTTGGACAAAATCACAGACTGGTCAAACAAGTGGAACATGTCTTTCAATCCTGACAAATCTCACACTCTTTCTATGTCTCTCCGAAAAGATCGACTGGACAACCCTCCCATCTACTTTCTCAACAATCCTCTCCAATAAGTTCTGTCGCTCAAGCTTTTGGGTCTCACTATCTGCCATGATCTTTCTTGGGAAAACCACATTTCCAAGCTGGCCTCCAAAGCCAGTCGCCGACTGGGCATCCTCCGTCGTGCAAAGTCCTTCCTCGGCACACCTGAGCTCCTCACCACATACAAGGCTTTCATCCGCAGCTCAATGGAATACTGTTCTCCCCTATGGGCCGGTGCTCCTGCCTCACACCTAGCTCGGCTTCACGCTGTTGAAACCAAAGCTTTCAGAATTATTGGAATCTCCCGCGATGAAGCTATCTCTGAGGGCCTTTCACTCACTCACCGCAGGCAGGTAGGTGGTCTTTCTGTCTTCTACCGACTCCTCTCTGGCCTTGCACCCCCAGCTCTCTCTGTGCTCTGTCCCCCAAATATTCCCACAGGACGCACAAGATCTGCCAGCAACCCTCTGATGGTTAAACTGCCGAAATCTCGGCTCTCTGCTCACCTTCACTCTTTCATTCCTCTTTTCTCCCGCCTCTGGAACAAACTCCCTCAAACTCCCCCCAAAAAAAAAAAAAAAGCTGAAAGAATTCTGCATGGAGGAGTGGGCAAAAATTTCTCCTAGTCGATGTCAGAGACTGGTAGACAGTTATAAGAAACGCCTACTTGAGGTTGTTTCTGCCAAAGGGGGCAATACCACCTATTACAGCCAAGGGTGTACTTACTTTTTCCACATGTGAAATTTGCATTTATGTTTATTTAAATTATACAAAGGACTACAAAATGTAAATGTTTCATGATATTTGTTGTATTATATCACCTTTATCTCTCAATATTGTTGAAATGAAGATCAAATAGCTGTATGTTGAAATATGTTGAAAAAGTCAAAACTTTACTTGGGGTGTACTTACTTTTTCACGTGTCTGTACTTGTACAAGGTTTTATTCAATTCCTTTCAGATGTTCTCAAGTATCACATTTTTACTGACATGACCTCTGCCCTTTCACCTTTGATGCATAACTCCAATCAGTACATTTTTTTCAACAATTTTTTTTTTTTTTTTTTTGTATACTGAATCGAGGCTCGTGAAAGAGCTAACATTTATTTCACAAACAAATCAACCAGACAAACAAAATATATAAAAAGAGGGAGCGGAAGACAAGATGGGGAGAGAAGGGGAAGCACACAAACACAACATTTGAGAGCAGGGAGAAGTGTGGGAGGGAGAGGGCTTGGGGGGAGGAGGCGTGGGAAGGGGCGGGGGAGAAGTATAAAACACCAGGGGACCGAAATTAGCGGGGGTAGAAAAGATCAAGGTTTTGGATGGGGGAGGATAAGAGATGGTGGTGAACAGCTGTTTTAAAGACCTGGAGGGTGGAGTGGGATTGAAGAGAGTGAGGAAGTTGATATATTATTTGTGAGGGAGATTTGTGAGGAAGAGTGAGGGAGATTTGTTATATTATATCACCTTTATCTATCAATATTGTTGAAATGAAGATCAAATAGCTGTGTTGAAATATGTTGAAAAAGTCAAAACTTGACATGGGGTGTACTTACTTTTTCACGTGACTGTATATTGTCCACCCATTCCATTCTACCCTACCCCTCATTGTTACCTGCATCCTTTGTTTGACCGTCTCATTCTACTTTCTCACTCCGCCCTGCTGTTGGCATTCCGCCTTTGTTATATTGCGTCCTGATCTGTTATGTGTCCTAGCTCTTCCACAAGTCTAGACCATGTATATATATACAGGGTGATTGAAAAGTAACTCCCTATTTTAAAATATTTAGAAATTATTTATTTATTGTAATATTTTTCTCGGATTTTTAGTGTTTGTTCCTTAATGTATGAGAAGTTAATCTGTATTGGGTTTTTTTCAGATTATTTTTTGTTTGAAATTCGGAAGCCCTACAAACATGGCTGGACGTCTTACCCTGCAGGAGCGTGCCCAGCTAGTGGTATGAAGATTGGTCTGATCTCTTTAAAAATATCCTCTGGTCTGATGAAGCGGTATTTCACATCGGTGGGTTTGTGAACCGTCACAACTGCTATTACTGGGCAGGAGAAGATCCTCGTGTTATTTCTGAAAAAACGCAATATCGGCCCAAGGTAACGGTGTGGTGTGGAATGACTTTGGAAAGGATTATAGGTCCCTTCATTCTTCGCGATACCATGAATGCCAAAAGGTACCTCACCATGCTGCAAGACGAAATCTGGCCAATTATCAGTGCTTCGGAGAATATTGAAGATTTGATTTTCATGCAAGATGGCGCTCCTCCACATTTTGCTATTGTTGTTCGTGAATGGCTGAATGCCCACTTCCCTGGGAGATGGATGGGTCGTCGTGGTCCGTATGAGTGGCCAGCCAGGAGCCCTGACTTAACACCATGTGACTTTTTTCTTTGGGGTTGGGTAAAAGAGCAAGTCTACTGTACCAAACCAACGACTTTGGAAGAACTTGAAGGGCGAATACGAGAAGTTATGTCTTCTATCCCACAAGAGTTCCTGGTGAAATCAGTTGACGCGGTTCCCGGGCGGCTTGAGAAGCTGATGGTGAATTCTGATGCCCATATCGAATTTTAAATAAAACTTCATGCTATACGCTTTCTTCCCATATCCATTTCTTGTAAACATTATAGTTAAGAAATAAATTATAGGTATTTTAAAATAGGGAGTTACTTTTCAATCACCCTGTATATAGTTGAAAGCAGATGGACACGGCCTTATGTGTCAAAAGACTGTGATGATAAGTAAGAAACACAGTAGATTTTATTTATCTCAGATACTCTCTGACGTACTTGTACTAAATTTAAACTTGTACTAAATTTGGTCAAAATCCCATCGCTGGTTGATCACTATTTAGCGCAGTAACAGATTTTTACGGCGTAGCCCATCGGGCTAAGCCGTCTAGAACAGTGTTTGTCCATCTGTATGTATGTATGTATGTATGTATGTATGTATGTATGTATGTATGTATGTATGTATGTCCCCTCAAACGTATACCAATCAGAGCTGAGGATCTGGTCACATGATAGTCTACTTGCCAGCAATGTGAACCCGGAAATGTTGAGTACCCCAAAGTTTTAAGTTAGAAATGTACAGTACGGGTCCCCAGCACTTAGAAACTGCCGGATGCTAACTTGCATATGTTGGGCAATTAGCAAAATTAGCATTAATAGCATTAACCCTATCAAACATAGGCCTGGGACACTGAAATTTCTGTTTCGCTCTATTGCTCCACTTTTATTCACAGGTATTAGAGGTAACAAAGGCAAGTACCATACCAAACTAGAATAATATGACTATGGGTAAATAATATCCTCAAAATTAAAACACAAGTATACCCAAAATTATCAGAGCTGAAAAATATGTGCACTAGTTACACAACATAAAACTTCCATCAAGAAAGAGCGTTTTGCACTTCTACTACTCTGCACTGTTATAAAGCATATCCTCATCATAAAACTCATCCTCATCGTCTTCATCTTCTTCTCCTGACTCTACATTCTTGTCATATTGCTCTCCTTGCTGTGAGTGTGTGAGTGTGTTGCAACATGTACTATCAGAGCCTTTGCAGAAGCAGTAGCTGGTACAGGCCAGGCCTGCAGCTACGCAGCTGCACTTTGCTGTTAAACAGGGCTTTAACCCAGCTTTGCAGCTACAGCTGATCATTTCCAACACGGCAGGAGGAGCAACGGGGCTTGCATCCAGGATGGGCATGATGACTTCTCTCTTCCTTCTCGCCTTCCTTCTTATTCCATCCAAACTCTGTTATGTCCACAGCTGGTGGGTCAGGGCAGTCTGCTGCTTTCCAAAGCAGCACCTGTAGATGGGCACGCCGTCCATAGAGGAGAGCGTTGCGCTCTGTAGGAGGCAGTGTCTTCAGTGCTGGGGGGGTTTTGCGCTTTCGGTAGATGTCATATCTGGCGACGTTCAGAGATGCCGACTCCCTCTCGTTGTACAGAGCCAGGAAGAAACCACTCACTGCCTCTGTAATCTGTAAATCAGTAGCTCCCTCCTCTCCGATGAAGTGAAGCAGGTCAACAGGTACTACTCTCATGGCCTTGAGTGCGGACACCTTCCCTTTCCCCGCGGGATAGGAGGTGGTGTCACATCCGGAGAGAGCATGCATAGCCAGGATGGAGCGACACTGCTCACCGAGATTCTCTACTGTCGAGCTGATGTTGAGAATAGTGCCATCCCATCTCTCCATCTGCAGGTTACATGTGATACCCACCTTCCAGCACCAATAGACCATGAGTACGAAAACATCAGTGTCGTCGCTGAGAATGCGGACAGTTTCAGCTCCGCGACTGGCTGCATCCAACATGTATGAGATGAGGGTGACGTCAGCCTCGTCATGAGTGTCAATACTGTCTGCTTTGCTGACCATCTTGATGTGATCTCCTATGCTGTGTGTGCACAGGAGCTCACCCAGTCTCCGTTTGTTTGTCTTGTTCTTCATCACTTTGTCGCGGCTAGGTAGAGGGGTTGTCAGTGAGAGTCGGTACTCTGTTGAGCTCTCCCCAGCTCTTCTCTGCCTCTCGTGGTCTTTGGCAGAGACTTGCTCATACCGGTCAAAGATGACAAATGTTTCGGTGATGTAGCGATTAAGCCGGCGCCCCATGCTGGCTGCGAGGTCAGCCACAGTGCCTGACGATGGCCACACCACGTGGTAGATGAGCTTCGATGCATCAACGAGTACAACATGTGGTGGGTGGGGATTGGGGGCAAGGATTCCAAGACGCTGGACGATCACAGACTTGTTACCCTTCCTGAGGCATCCATACTCATCGATGATGGATGCAGGGACCGGGCCGAGCTCGTAGTCAAAGAGGGCAGAGAGCTCCATTCTTCTCTTGCTCCCCACCACCAGCAGCCGAGCAAACAACGCCTCAAGGTCACATATGATCTTCACATTGACCTTCACTCTTTTTTTGGTGAATGTCATTGTCACCACCTTATTTGAGATGGGCGCATGAAATCTCTCAGGAAGTGATGAAGAGAACAGTGTGCTCATGTCCTGTCTTATCTTCAATGCATCTTGCACATTCACCTTTTCATCTGCCACCTGGCCATTTATGATATGGTGGAGGGTCGCGGTCTCTATGGTGAGTGGATGGGAGTTTTCCTGTAGCACTCTCAGGATTTTAGCCCGGTCCTCCGCGTCCAATTCCCGCCGTCCTTTACCCTCTTCTTTGTGTCTGTTGGGCTTCATTGTCTTATCCGGTGCTTCAGCATCGTCGTAAATCTCATCCAATGACTTGGAGAGATAGGAGCAGATGCCGAAAGATTGGATCCACACGGCGACCTGCTCAGGGTTGGTGGAGATGCCCTTCATGCCTCCTACTCCCTTCCCTTGCTTGATGCATGTCTGCTCCCCAAACATGTCTCCACTCACTGCAGCTGCACCATCAGAGTGGCGGCACACATGGCTTCCTGCGTAAAGGTCATCCTTGGCAGTAGCAGGAAGGTACTGCATGTCGCGCAGATGCCATGTGATCCATCTTGCGTAGTGGTGATGACCGGCAGCAAAGAAATAGGGCAGCATCTCTTCAAGGCAGTGTTGTTGCAGCATCCAATCACCCTCTCTTTCTGCTCGCCAGAACCTGTGAGCTATTAGGGTAGGGGTGATGAAACAATCCACCCATAGCCGGACTAAAAATTCATCTAATTACTCAATATCTCAAAAACTATAGCAGCTAGCGAGATGGGGCTTAGTGCGTTGAACGTGCCAGGTTACGATCTGTTCAAATAAACACTAACATTGAAACTGTAGCTCAACATGAGAGTAGGGGCACTAACCGCGCAAAAAAATGTTGGGTGAAAAAAAATCCACGGCTTTTACATCCCTTTTTTCACATGAAATTTTGATCGCAGGAAATTTTTATAAGAACACTCACGGAAAGCATATCTGTCTAAGTGTATTATGTCCAAATTTCATACAGATCCTTCAAATCGTTTGCTCACACGAAGCATTCAAACGGAGCAATAGAGCGAAACAGAAATTTCAGTGTCCCAGGCCTATGTTTGATAGGGTTAATGCTATTAATGCTAATTTTGCTAATTGCCCAACATATGCAAGTTAGCATCCGGCAGTTTCTAAGTGCTGGGGACCAATACTGTACATTTCTAACTTAAAACGTTGGGGTACTCAACATTTCCGGGTTCACAAGAGGGCTCTATAGGCTTGGCAAGTAGACTATGACAGGGTGATGTGATTACGTCTGATGTCATTACGGCGGTACAGCGGCTGATTCTTCACACTCCGCCATTTTGATTTATATGCCGTTCATGCTGAATATATCGTCGAACCTGTCCTATTTCACAATCGCCATGCTCTACCTTTACAATTTTCATTCAGTGTGAAACACAAACACACCGATTGTTAAAATGACCATGAAATATCGAAAGCATCGGCGTTACGTCTCTTCCAACAAAACGGTACGTACTCAACCCTTGTGGGGTATAATATAGATTACAGTAGATCTACCCTCAGTTCTGTAAGTAAGCTTACCTCATGGATGTCTGTATTCCTCCAAATTTCTTTGTTTAATGTTATAAACAGTATTAGCAACTGTTTAAAAAGCTAATTATATGTGTTTGTGGTTTATAATATTTTACATGCCCGGCTACGCCGCTGTTAGACTTTCGGTCTTGTTTTTTTTACCGAATAGGACCTCTGACATTTGACCTCTTGACCCCATATTCTAATCAGTTCAGCTTTGCATCATTGTACTTACTTGTGCCGAGTCTGACTTAGATCCCTTTATGCGTTCTTAAGTTATCACGATAACAAAATAATTGTAACTTAATGAGGTTGCTTTTGCTGCCAGTATTCGAAAATGCTTGAACAATCGCTGATAATTATTAAATGCTGAATTACCAAATAAAAAGAAAAGATTTATTGATGCCATGGCCACGTTCACGGTCAAACCCAAAAGTCACTTTCCAAGATGAACAACACACTTTTTCTGGCCTCTACACACCGAGAGATCAATAACAGCAAGACAAGGACAAACAATGGATTTGCTTTGCGATGAAGTTACTTCCTATAAAATGCACAGAAACAGCAATTCGTTTTCTGCTCGTCCAAAGTAATTTCAAAGAATATGAACGTCAACCATTATACAAAGATAGTGTAATGTTGAAATAAAGGCAGTTGTGTCGAACTGGCCACCACAACCCTATAACTTGCATTAACTCAACAAAAGACACAAGAACCCAAGAACACGCAATGAACAGTCTGATGGCATTTCATGCTAAAGTGAGATGGGAGAAGGATTGTGAGAAGAGTTGTTGAGTTTCCGGTTCCGGGTTGAGGTCGAATCTGCAACTGCTCCTTCAACATCAATCAAAGCTAAGTTTTCCGAACCAGGTCCTTAGTGTTTTTCTGCTTCCGCCGACGAAGTAGCAGGAGGCATTGTTTTCAGGTTGTCCGTCCGTCTGTGATTGGTTTTCGTTACCACGATAACTGGAGAATGGGTGAAGCCATCTTAGTAAAACTTGGTGCAGGTATGTCTAATGAGGTAAAGATTAACTTATTCGATTTTGGAGTCACGAGGTCAAAGCCCAAAGGTCAGAGGTCATGTTAGGTAAAAATCCTGTTACCGCGATAACTTGTGAACCAGTGATGGGATTCTGACCAAAGTTGGTACAAGTATGTATGATGATGGAAATATGAACTGAGTTTATTTTGGGGTCAAGAGGTTAAAGGTCAAAGTCTGTAATAGGTTGATAACTTGTGAACGGCTGAAGAGATCTAATTCAAACTTGGTACAGGTATGTATAATGATGTAAAGACAAAACTGATTAGATTTTAGGGTCAAGAGGTCAAATATCAGACGTCCTGTCAGATAAAAAATTCTGTTACCAAGCTAACTTTTTTTTTTTTTCTTTTTTTTTTTTTTTCTTTTTTTTTTGTATACAATATCGAGGCTCGTGAAAGAGCGAACATTAATCACACAGAAAGACAAACCGACACATAAAACATATAACATAGGGAGCGGTAGACAAGATGGGGAGAGAGGGGGAAGGACACAAACATGACATTTGAGAGCAGGGACCGAGAGACATGGAGACATCGAGAGATCTGAGAGAGGGCGAGGGCTTTGGGGGGGGGGGGGGGGGGGGGCGTGGGAAGGGGGCAGTGGGAGAGGTATAAAACATATGGACACTGCCAGGACTTCCAGGAAAGAAGTTGGAATTTCAAACAAGGTGGATCTGGGGTGAATTAGCGGGGGTAGAAAAGATCAAGGTTTTGGATGGGGGAAGATAAGAGATGGTGGTGAACAGCTGTTTTAAAGACCTGGAGGGAGGAGTGGGATTGAAGGGAGTGAGGGAGTTTGTTCCAGAGGCGGGAGAAAAGAGGAATGAAAGAGTGAAGGTGAGCGGAGAGCCGAGATTTCGGCAGTTTAACCATCAGAGGGTTGCTGGCAGATCTTGTGCGACCTGTAGGAATATTTGGGGGACAGAGCACAGAGAGAGCTGGGGGTGCAAGGCCGGAGAGGAGTCGGTAGAAGACAGAAAGACCACCTACCTGCCTGCGGTGAGTGAGTGAAAGGCCCTCAGAGATAGCTTCATCGCGGGAGATTCCAATAATTCTGAAAGCTTTGGTTTCAACAGCGTGAAGCCGAGCTAGGTGTGAGGCAGGAGCACCGGCCCATAGGGGAGAACAGTATTCCATTGAGCTGCGGATGAAAGCCTTGTATGTGGTGAGGAGCTCAGGTGTGCCGAGGAAGGACTTCGCACGACGGAGGATGCCCAGTCGGCGACTGGCTTTGGAGGCCAGCTTGGAAATGTGGTTTTCCCAAGAAAGATCATGGCAGATAGTGAGACCCAAAATCTTGAGTGACAGAACTTCTTGGAGAGGATTGTTGAGAAAGTAGATGGGAGGGTTGTCCAGTCGATCTTTTCGGAGAGACATAGTAAGAGTGTGAGATTTGTCAGGATTGAAAGACATGTTCCACTTGTTTGACCAGTCTGTGATTTTGTCCAGGTCTTCAGAGAGTGAGGAGGCAGCAGACTGCCGATCTGAGGGAAGAGGAATGGAGCGGCAGAGAGTGGAGTCATCAGCAAAGAGATAGAGAGGATTTTCGAGAGAGTCAGAGAGATCATTGATGAAGACCAGAAAAAGCACGGGGCCCAGAACACTGCCTTGGGGAACTCCAGCCTGAACAGGAAGAGGAGATGAGAGAAACCCATTCAGGGCCACACGTTGACGACGACTAGAGAGGAAGTCCGCCAGCCATGCGTGGAGATTTCCATGGATACCAAAGGAGGAGAGTTTGGTGAGCAGAGCGGGGTGCCAGACCGTGTCGAAGGCACGTGATATGTCGAGGGAGACAGCTCTAATTTCCTGTTTGGCATTGAGGACCTCCATCCATTGTTGAGACAGCAGAAGCAGCATGACCAGAGTAGAGTGACCTGGTCTGAAACCAAATTGATGATCAGAGATCAAGCCATTGGAGAAGAGGAAAGATTTCATATCAGAAGCAATGATGGATTCCATGACTTTGCTGATAATTGGGAGAAGGCTGATTGGTCTGTAGTTGCTAGGATCTGTTTTTGCACCTTTTTTGTGCAAAGCGGTGATGTTGGCTGATTTCCAAGCAGATGGCAGTTGACCTTGAGCAAAAGAGAGGGTGAAGAGAACAGAGAGAGGGTGAGATAGAGCAGCAGAGCAGGATTTTAGGACCCGTGGGCTGATGCCGTCGGGTCCAGTTGCAGAATCAGAGTCGAGGGTTGACAGAAACTTTTCCACCTTGTCAGGAGGAAAGGACACGGAGTCCAGGAGCAGCAGGGTACGACTGGGTATGGTGGGTACAGAGAGGGATGGGTTTGGGACACAAGATTTAGAGGCAAACACAGAGTTGAGGCATTCAGCTTTTTCACGTGCGGAGTCAGCTGTGTAGCCGTTTGAGGTAAGGGAGGGGATGGAGGGGGAACAAACACCAGAAACGGATTTGACCAGACGCCACCAGGATTTGGAAGAGGGAGACAGATAAGAGAGTTCGGTCTTGAGAACGGAGAGATATTGTTTCCTGGCTCTCCTGAGGGTGGACACACACTTGTTTCGGGCTTTGTGAAAGGAAATGAGATTTCCTTCCGTTGGATTTGCTTTCCAGGAGACGAAGGCAAGTTGTTTCTGGGCAACAGCCTCACCACAAGATTCCGTGTACCATGGACGGGAGGAAGGGTATGACAACTGAAGACGAGATGGGATAAATCTGTGCATGAGAGAGAGCAATTTACTTTGGAAGAATTCCCAGGATGAGTTGATGTCAGAGGTGGTAGAGATGGGAGACCAGTCCAGATGATTGATGGCTGCTTGAAGACCGTGCCAGTTGGCCTGAGTGAAATGCCAGACTCGTCGACGCTGAGCAGGCTCCCTGAGGATGGTCAGAGAGATGTCCACTTTAACAAGGACATGATCAGATGATCCGATCGGAGCAGAAGAAGAGCAGCAGACATTTTCAGGGAAGTTAGTCATAACCAAGTCCAGAAGAGAAGATGTTCCGTTGACGGAGATCCGGGTCGGGAAATTGACAGATTGTGTCAGTCCCAGTGAGTCGCAGAAGTCCTTTGCTGAGGAGCCATGGCTGGTGAGAGAGGTACCCACACCCAGCCAACTGGCATGATGACAGTTGAAATCACCACATATGAGGAAGAGAGAGTTGGGATGAGTAGATAGAAGTTGGTCCATATCATCAGACAGCGAGATGTAGATGGAGTCATCACTGTTTGGTGGACGGTACAACACACATATGAACAAGAGGTGGGAGCGAAGGGGAAGCCGTAGCCAGAGGTATTCCTGGGGGTGAGGTGGAGAGAGTGCAGTGCAGGGCGAGTGAGGAAGAGAGTTTTTGATAAAGATAGCAACCCCGCCTCCAGGACGAGGCTCAGGTCTATCATACCGGAGGAGGGAGTAGCCCGGGAGAGATACTATGGAATCAGAGACATCATAAAGGAGGAAAGTTTCTGTTAAGCAGATCACGTCTGGTTTGACAGAAGCAACCTGTATGGAGAGATCAGTTAAGTTTGAACGAAGGCCCCGGATGTTTGAGGTCCATACCGTTAATGAAGAGGAAGGGGGAGCATCAGATACAGAACAGGGGGGAGGAGGGGTAGGGTAAGATGTGGAAGAGGTGGAAGAGGTAGGGAGAGCTGTTGAAGGTGTGTCAGAGATTTCAGAATAGCTCGGAGAAAGGGAAGGATGGGGCGGACAAAAGGTTTGATGGTGATTGGGTGAGCCACAATGAGGTGTTATTTGAGGAGGGGGAAGAGCGAGGCAGAAGGTTGGGGGAGATGGAGGTGAGAGTTTGAAGGGGGAAGAAGCGGGGAGGACGCTTTGAGGAGGGGGAGTGAGCGGGGGGAAATTGAGAAGCAATGAGGGTGGGGAGATTTGAAGGGGAGGGGTGAGGGGGGAGTTTGGGAGGGAAGGGACAAGGGGAGGGATTTGAAAGGGATGGGATATGGGGGAGATTTGGAGGGGAGGGGTGAGGCAGGAGTCTAGGAGGGGAGGGGCGAGGGGGCGTCTTGGCGGGGAGGGGTGAGGGAGTAGTTTAGGAGGGAGGGGGCAAGGGGGGAGATTTGAAAGGGATGGGTGATGGGGAAGATTTGGAGGGGAGGGGTGATGGGGAAGATTTGGAGGGGAGGGGTTATGGGGAAGATTTGGAGGGGAGGGGTGAGATTGGATTTTTGAAAGTGTACGATTTATGGGAAACGAACATTTATTGCAAAATGAGTTTCTTGTGACCTTCGAGTTAAAAATACGTTTAAGGACGCTGGATGGAGGATGGAGTGCAGGAGAGTTTAGGGAATGTAGAACAAAGGCACTATAGGAGATGGATATTTTTTTTGGGATGAATTGATTTGGTGAGCAAGTCGAAAGCAGCCTTTTAAAGAAGAAGAAGAAAAAGGTGTTATAAAATATGACGGAATACATAACTTGAGGGGAAAGTGTAAACATTGAAGGTTAATGAGTGAAAACTATCTGGGGAAATGGGGGAGAAACACGTGGTCGAAGAACGAACGAACGAATAAGAATGAATAAACGAATGAGAACAGAGAAGGAAATGTTTTTTTTTTTTTTTTTTTTTTTTTTTTTGAGTTGAGATTTACACAAGGAAGTAGGCTATGGGTGAAAAGACTGGGAATACAGAGAACGAAAGTTATTGGATCACAAACGACGGACCACTGAGAGAAAAACAAAGCCTCAAGGTTGTACAGTGCACACTGTACAAGGCCTTGCTCGCGACACGGCAAACAGACGATCAATTTATGAAAGATAAACACCGAGAAACAACCAAAGTTGCACACAATAACTTCACACACCGAAAGATAAATACAGTTTCGACAAAATACAATTGTGAACAGACTTAACTTCGAAAAACGTGGAGACCGTGTGGAGCTTCGAAAATCCCTGCCGCCGTCTCCAAGATCTCGCGAGATCCAAAATCCAGTCATGGACTTGTTAACCAGTCATGGGATTTTCACCAAACTTGGCATAATTATTTAATATGATTCAAAGATAAACTGATTCGATTTTGGAGTCAAGAGGTCAGGTATCAGAGGTAATGTTAAAACCGAAGCATATCTTGATTTTACGGAGAAAATGTGTCTTTTGTGACTTTATTTAAATTTCAGCCTCTTAACGAGGCCTTTCGAATGGAATCTCATCCAGTTTGAGGTTTTTTTTGTTGTTGTTTTTTTCAAATGAAAAAAAGTAATTTTAGTTTTTTTCAAATGGGGAAAAAAGTTTTTACTTTTTTTTTTTTTTTTCCAAATGACGAGTTCAGAACTGTCTGAAGTACTGATTTTACATTTTGACTCATTTATTGCCATTTCATTTCTCTTGAGAGAAAGATACGCTCACTCTCTGGTTATTCTCATTTTTATCTGGATTTTACACCACCATCAGAAAAGCCTTTTGCATAAACGTTATTAACACTGCAAGGTAATGGAATTTGTAATCCAAAGAATATCTGTTAAGCCTTTCATAGAGTAAAAATATATAATATATCATGGTATCATAAGCAGGGCGGAGCTGTTGGAACTAGCAGGGTGGCCTAGGGATATGTGTGCTTGACTCTGGGCTGTCTAGCCTGAGTTCAAACCTCGGCTCTAATACAAAAACTGCCGTCATGGTGTTCAGCAGGCAGCACGATACCTCAATATGTGGATCTTGAGGACTTTATGCAAGCACCTTTTGTTGGTGGATGTTAAATATCCCAAGGTGTCTGTTGTGAAGTAGAGGCAAGTTATTGCCGGAACCCTGAACAATTTACAACTTTCTGCATAACCACCAAGTATCTTGCACCAGAGTGCAGGCAGTTAGTCCAAGAATGTAAGCCTTGAAAAGGGACTACTTCAGCAGAACTGATGCCTTGTAAAAAGTATGATACATTGATTGTGATGATGATCATAATGATGATTAATAGTTGCTCCAATGAGGTGTAGATGACAACATGGCTCCGCAATCTTCTTATTGTGGCTTATTACCCTCGCCAGAGGAGAGGGTATTGCATATGGATCTGTCTACCTGTCTGTCTGTCTGTCCGCACAGAACGTGAGTATGATTTTCTCTGCAACTGTTGGTTCAATTGCCAAGAAAATAAATTTTCACCCTAGGAGGGCCTCCTCCTGTAGAATTTCTTATTATGGCATCATAGGTCACATGGTGCAGACGCCATCTTGGAAAAACCGAAAAAATTTGCACCTCTCTATCTCCAAAACTGCTCCATGGAAAAAAAGAAAATTTAGCTCATTGTCAAGTACACCCCATGGGGAATAGAAAATAATTATGATGATGTCATCGGTACCTTCATTATGACGTCATAATTAGACAAGTATAACGTTTTATCCGATCAGTTTGAAATTTCTTGAACATTATCGACACAAAAGTTGTATAAGGGAATTAAATCGATGATATCATCGGTCACGTGGTTCAGCAGCCATATTGGATTGAACATAAATCGATGTTATCCATAAACCACACAAACACAGCAACTAATAAACACCACACAAAATACACCACCTAGACACGTCCTGGTGAGGGATATGAAATACTGCTTTTGAAATATTTTTAGACGAACTTCTAAAAGGTTCCAGATTATTTCGTATTACAATGCCTACAGGTTATGTTAGTAATAGAAAGGCCCATTTTTGCTTCCTGGTTCAACTCCCATTCCTAATTATACACAGAATATGAAGTTATCAATAAATCCGTATATACCGACGTGTTATTTCAGACATAATATTTGCTATGTGGG
>NC_136264.1:36186216-36313716 GCF_964187855.1 Myxine glutinosa | reverse complement strand
TTCCATTGATACATCAAATTGTCCATTTCATTAAGATTAAAATTGACAATCTTGATCAAAGCTCGGGTCAACAAGAAGAAAAGTGACGATTTTTCAGATGAAAAATGTTGATTTTGGAAGGTTGACCTTGAGTTGACCTTTGACATTTTGACCTCTAAAATAGTTGGTTTCCCTATTTAGTGACTCAATGTGCAAATGCTGTTCAATTAACAAGTCAATCGGATGAAAATTGACGGTTTTTCAGATAAAAAGTGATGATTTTGGAAGTTGGACCTTGAGTTGACCTTTGACCTCAAAAATAGTATGTTTCCCAATTTAGTGACTCGATATGCAAATGCTTTTCAATTTTCAAGTCAATCGGATTTAAAATGGCGATTTTAGAAATTTCACCTCCAAATGACCTTTGACCTTTGCCGTCAAAATCAATAGACTTCTTAATTGGGACGACTTGGGCTGTCGTCGTGTACTGGGATGGGAGAAGAAGGGAGCGAAGAGGAAACAAAATGAGGGGCAGGAGAACGAAGAAAAATGTGTGTGGTGGTGGGGAGGAGTGGTGTTTACGTTTGGTAAACAACAGTTTACCCAACAGTTTACGTTTACAGGTTTATCCAACAGTTTATGTTTTCTGTCCCACTGATAGGTCGGATCTGGATTCGGACTTGAACCAAAATCTAATCGGCTTGTTCTCGTCACCAAACCAACTCATCCACCAAGTGTGGTTCGGAATCGTCCACAACTTTTTGAAACATCATGCGATATTTCGTTTTTGCTCACATCTCAATGGTGAAGAATCACTTGAAAAAATGAAAAAATTATCGGATTCGGATCTTCACCAAAATTTTATCAATTCCTCCTTCTCGGGCACACAACCTGTCCACCAAATTTCTTCCGAATCTGTCCATAATTTTTTTTGGCGATGTGTAATATTTGTATCGGTTTCAGCCCCTTCACTCGATGGTGAAGAATTACTTTTTAAAAAATCTCTGATCTGGATCCGGATTCGGATCTTCACCAAATTCGAATCTATTCGTGCTTGTTGCATACCCAACTTGTCCACCAAATGTCGTCAAAATCCGTCCACAGCCGTTTTGGGATATCCTGTTCACAAACGGACAAACGGACAAACATAATGTCCTCCCACGTTTGGTAGTGGAGTTAACATAACAATGCAGTTTAACAAAGCTGAGCAGAAGATCAACCAACACCACTCCTCCCCACCACCACACACATTTTTCTTCGTTCTCCTGCCCCTCATTTTGTTTCCTCTTCGCTCCCTTCTCCTCCCATCCCAGTACACGACGACATCCCAATATACCAATGAATAAATTTGATTGCTGAATATGTTGAGAGTTGGCTCTCTATTTCCCAGGCTAATTCAAGTCGGTTTCTTACAGTAGTATATTCACATATTCCTTATGGTTAGGGGTGGTGGGTTTTAGTAGGGTCAATATACGAAAAAAACTCACCTAACCCCAAAGAAATTGATACAAAAGGGTTTTCAATGGATTCTGGTACCATTGGGCATGCTAAATAACATACTAAAAAACTAGTAACATCTGACTTCCGGAAAGGGGTCATTTTCAAGATGGCGTCCAAGATGGCCGCCGGGAGCTTAAAATGGCCATATCTCAATTATTATTCAACCTAGAAAGGTGGTTTTGGTGTCTAACCCTAGGTTTTAGGGCCCAAGGAATCCAATTGAATCAATAAAATTACCATCAGTTAATTATTTATTGACAAGTCCAAGATGGCATCCCAAGGTGACATCCTGATCCACTAAAATGGCTCTGTCGAATAGTAGTCAACCTAGAGAGATTTTTTCAGTGTGTATACCTAGGTTTAAGGCACCCAGGAAATCATCAAAATTACTTAAATAAGCACAAAGTAATCAGGTAATCCAGTAAGCCAGGTTTACCAGCCCATTAGGCATTTGTTGTCTTATACAGTTAGTCGCTATTCATCATCATCCTCCGACTCCTCTGGAAGAAACTTATGTGGATTGTCACATTCTTCTTTAGCATGCCCAATGGTACCAGAATCCATTGAAAAACCTTTTGTATCAATTTCTTTGGGGTTCAACCATATATTGACCCCTCTATACTTTTCGGTATCCACGAGACTCCAGAAATTTGTGACAGATTGCCTTAAGTTTCAACTGAATGTCATTTTGAAGGCTGATAATATGGATTTTGTTTATGCATACATGTACCAAATAATATACTTATTCCTTTTGAGATGAAAATAAATTGTTTGTCAGATTTTTCAGTCCCCCCCCCCCACCCCCCCCCCTCCCCAATATAAAATAGTCTGTCCCTTGCCATAACCTCTCAAGCTTTGTTCAAACCTTTGTCTGTAATGATCACTGAATACTGTGGACTGGAGTCACAGGTGGCAGTGGTGTAGACACATTACACTCTTATCTCCAATCTGAAACACACACTTGGTTCATTAGCTGGTGAGTCGGAGGATGACAATGAATAGCGACTAACTGTATAAGACAACAAATGCCTAATGGGCTGGTAAACCTGGCTTACTGGATTACCTGATTACTTTGTGCTTATTTAAGTAATTTTGATGATTTTCCTGGGTGCCTTAAACCTAGGTATACACACTGAAAAAATCTCTCTAGGTTGACTACTATTCGACAGAGCCATTTTAGTGGATCAGGATGTCACCTTGGGATGCCATCTTGGACTTGTCAATAAATAATTAACGGATGGTAATTTTATTGATTCAATTGGATTCCTTGGGCCCTAAAACCTAGGGTTAGACACCAAAACCACCTTTCTAGGTTGAATAATAATTGAGATATGGCCATTTTAAGCTCCTGGTGGCCATCTTGGCTCCGACTCCTCTCCGGCCTTGCCACCCCAGCTCTCTCTGGGCTCTGTCCCCCAAATATTCCTACAGGTCGCACAAGATCTGCCAGCAACCCTCTTATGGTTAAACTGCCAAAATCAAGACTCTCTGCTCACCTACATTCCTTCATTCCTCTTTTCTCCTGCCTCTGGAACAAACTCCCTCACTCTCTTCAATCCCACTCCTCCCTCCAGGTCTTTAAAACAGCTGTTCACCGCCATCTCTTATCTTCCCCAATCCAAAACCTTGATCTTTTCTACCCTCGCTAATTTCACCCCAAATCCACTTTTTGAGGTGCCGACTTCTTTCCTGGAAGTCCTTGGTGTCCTTGCGTTTTATACCTATCCTGCCCCCCCCCCCCCAGGCCCTCTCCCTCCCACACATCTCCCGATGTCCCTGCTCTCAAATGTTGTGTTTGTGTGCTTCCTCCCCTTCTCTCCCCATCTTGTCGACCGCTCCCCTTTTTATATACTTTGTTTGCTTGTTTGTTTGATTTTTTTGTTTGATAAATGTTAGCTCTTTCACGAGCCTCGACTCTGTATGCAAAAAAAAACCAAAAAAAAAACTTTTGTTTCCGTGGTTGTGAAGTGTTTTTAATTTCGTGGTGGTGAGGTGTTTTTATTATGTGTTTTATGGCTTTGAGGTGTTTTTAATTTCGTGGTGGTGAGGTGTTTTTAATTTCGTGGTGGTGAGGTGTTTGTATTATGTGTTTTATGGCTTTGAGGTGTTTTTATTACGTGTTTTATGGCTGTGAGGTGTTTTTATTACGTGTTTTATGGCTGTGAGGTGTTTTCAATTTCGTGGTGGTGAGGTGTTTTCAATTTCGTGGTGGTGAGGTGTTTTTAATTTTGTGACTGTGAGGTGTTTTTATTACGTTTTTTAATGGCTGTGAGGTGTTTTCAATTTCGTGGTGGTGAGGTGTTTTTATTACGTGTTTTATGGCTGTGAGGTGTTTTCCTATTCGTGGTGGTGAGGTGTTTTCAATTTCGTGGTGGTGAGGTGTTTTTATTACGTGTTTTATGGCTGTGAGGTGTTTTCCTATTCGTGGTGGTGAGGTGTTTTTAATTTCGTGGTGGTGGGGTGTTTTTATTAAGTGTTTTATGGCTCTGAGGTGTTTTTATTACGTGTTTTATGGCTGTGAGGTGTTTTATTACGTGTTTTATGGCTCTGAGGTGTTTTTATTAAGTGTTTTATGGCTCTGAGGTGTTTTTATTACGTGTTTTATGGCTGTGAGGTGTTTTTATTACGTGTTTTATGGCTGTGAGGTGTTTTCCTATTCGTGGTGGTGAGGTGTTTTTAATTTCGTGGTGGTGAGGTGTTTTTATTACGTGTTTTATGGCTGTGAGGTGTTTTTATTAAGTGTTTTATGGCTCTGAGGTGTTTTTATTACGTGTTTTATGGCTGTGAGGTGTTTTTATTACGTGTTTTATGGCTGTGAGGTGTTTTCCTATTCGTGGTGGTGAGGTGTTTTTAATTTCGTGGTGGTGGGGTGTTTTTATTAAGTGTTTTATGGCTGTGAGGTGTTTTTATTACGTGTTTTATGGCTGTGAGGTGTTTTTATTACGTGTTTTATGGCTGTGAGGTGTTTTCCTATTCGTGGTTGTGAGGAGTTTTTAATTTCGTGGTGGTGGGGTGTTTTTATTAAGTGTTTTATGGCTCTGAGGTGTTTTTAATTTCGTGGTGGTGAGGTGTTTTTAATTTCGTGGTGGTGAGGTGTTTTTATTACATGTTTTATGGCTGTGAGGTGTTTTCAATTTCGTGGTGGTGAGGTGTTTTCAATTTAATGGTGGTGATGTGTTTTCAATTTCGTGGTGGTGAGGTGTTTTCAATTTCGTGGTGGTGAGGTGTTTTTAATTTTGTGACTGTGAGGTGTTTTTATTACGTTTTTTAATGGCTGTGAGGTGTTTTCAATTTCGTGGTGGTGAGGTGTTTTTATTACGTGTTTTATGGCTGTGAGGTGTTTTCCTATTCGTGGTGGTGAGGTGTTTTCAATTTCGTGGTGGTGAGGTGTTTTTATTACGTGTTTTATGGCTGTGAGGTGTTTTCCTATTCGTGGTGGTGAGGTGTTTTTAATTTCGTGGTGGTGGGGTGTTTTTATTAAGTGTTTTATGGCTCTGAGGTGTTTTTATTACGTGTTTTATGGCTGTGAGGTGTTTTATTACGTGTTTTATGGCTCTGAGGTGTTTTTATTAAGTGTTTTATGGCTCTGAGGTGTTTTTATTACGTGTTTTATGGCTGTGAGGTGTTTTTATTACGTGTTTTATGGCTGTGAGGTGTTTTCCTATTCGTGGTGGTGAGGTGTTTTTAATTTCGTGGTGGTGAGGTGTTTTTATTACGTGTTTTATGGCTGTGAGGTGTTTTTATTAAGTGTTTTATGGCTCTGAGGTGTTTTTATTACGTGTTTTATGGCTGTGAGGTGTTTTCCTATTCGTGGTGGTGAGGTGTTTTTAATTTCGTGGTGGTGGGGTGTTTTTATTAAGTGTTTTATGGCTGTGAGGTGTTTTTATTACGTGTTTTATGGCTGTGAGGTGTTTTTATTACGTGTTTTATGGCTGTGAGGTGTTTTCCTATTCGTGGTTGTGAGGAGTTTTTAATTTCGTGGTGGTGGGGTGTTTTTATTAAGTGTTTTATGGCTCTGAGGTGTTTTTAATTTCGTGGTGGTGAGGTGTTTTTAATTTCGTGGTGGTGAGGTGTTTTTATTACATGTTTTATGGCTGTGAGGTGTTTTCAATTTCGTGGTGGTGAGGTGTTTTCAATTTAATGGTGGTGATGTGTTTTTAATTTCGTGGTGGTGGGGTGTTTTTATTACGTGTTTTATGGCTGTGAGGTGTTTTCAATTTCGTGGTGGTGAGGTGTTTTTATTACGTGTTTTATGGCTGTGAGGTGTTTTCAAATTCGTGGTGGTGAGGTGTTTTTAATTTCGTGGTGGTGGGGTGTTTTTATTATGTGTTTTATGGCTGTGAGGTGTTTTCAATTTCGTGGTGGTGAGGTGTTTTTAATTTCGTGGTGGTGAGGTGTTTTTATTACGTGTTTTATGGCTGTGAGGTGTTTTCAAATTCGTGGTGGTGAGGTGTTTTTAATTTCGTGGTGGTGGGGTGTTTTTAATTTCGTGGTGGTGAGGTGTTTTTATTATGTGTTTTATGGCTGTGAGGTGTTTTCAAATTCGTGGTGGTGAGGTGTTTTCAATTTCGTGGTGGTGAGGTATTTTTATTACGTGTTTTATGGCTGTGAGGTGTTTTCAATTTCGTGGTGGTGAGGTGTTTTGAATTACGTGGTGGTGAGGTGTTTTGAATTACGTGGTGGTGTGGTGACATCGTCCCAAACTTCCAGTCTGCACCTACCCCTCCCCTATGTATGTGCTGAGGGGTTCTTTCTTGAAAAAAAAACATTCAACCTAAATTGCCTATAAAAATGTAATATCACAAACACAACAAATACATTTGTGCAAAATAATTGTTTGTATTATGATTGGTGTAAATCATGACAACACAGCAACTCAGGTACAGCCATTGTCCTCAGCTAAAATAAGCCCGTTCCTCAGTAACGACGCTTGGTGAGGCGAGCGCAGCGAGCCGAGCTAGTATATATAATATGCACCCAAGCTAGTATATATTATATAAAAAGTATATATATATATATATATATATATATATTGTTACGAATTTGAGAAAGTGTAAAGAATGTGAGAATTATGGTTTTGTTGTGTGTAACTGACCCTCGTAATATAAAGAAAGGTCGAAGCTCGTCCTCTTAGTTAATTCCATAAACCTACACACAGGACACCATATATCCTTTTAAATAGTTAGTCCCTTATTCTATGTAGGCTAAGGATGTGTTTCCCAATAGGTTGACTCTTCATTGCACCGAATTAAATAAGAGTAGGCCCCTCCGACGCCCCATGGCAGCTTCCAAGTGCCAGGTTTGCCAGGTTTGCTGCAATTGACTCTTTAGGCACTTTGCTGCATTTTCATCTGCCGTCCACTTTGCTGCATTTGACTCCATTACGCACGAGGTAACGAGGAAGAAGAAAGGCGGGTCTCCACCTCGTCATCGAGGGGAGGAGTAAGTCGGCCCCGCTCATCCAACCCAGAACGAGGGGTTTGGCTTGAGAGGGCAGAGAGAGAACGCTTGGGGGAGGTTCGCAAAGGGTGAAGGGCGGGGCCTATATAACCCGCCGCGGGACGCTCCCCACGCAGATGAGCTGAGAGGAGGGAGGAGATCAGATCACAGACAAGCCGAAAGAGAGTCCTGCGAGTTTGTGAGAGAGGGAGAGAGAACCCGTCACGCCAGACCCCCCACCAGCAGCGTTGGCTCCACCAGGCAGCTCCGGCCCGTTACCCCGCGCACATGACAGGATCGGTGGCATCGGCGGCCGTCGAGGTCCAGCCCGACGTCCCGTGCGGGATCAAGCTCCAGCCAGCTCCGTGCCTTCCTCCCCCTCCAGCCACCCACCTCCTGTCATTCCTGCCTGCAAATTCCCCATTCGTGTGAGTCCGTCTTTTGTTTGTTCTGTCCAGGGTATAAGTTAAGCCTGTTTAGATAAGCTAGAATTTTCACTGTGTCCTTGAATCCTTCTGTCTTTATTTTATTATCTTTCCTTCTTCCTTGGTTTCTTTTGGTCCTGTAAATAGTAATAAATAATAATCGTATTTAAAACCTTTTTTTTGTCTTCTTCTTCTTCTTCTTCACATCCGTGTCACCTTTGTCTTTTCCCTCATTGAATATCTGTGGCACGATTTGGCCAACGTTCAGGAATCGGGTTAGTCGGGGTAACTGTTCGGGTGCGGCGGCCATCCGCTCGGCCAATTAACATCCTAGCCGCGTCGGTAACAATATATATATATATATTGTTACGGATCTCGGTTTTGGCACTCCCCTTACCGAGGGGGGTTTAATCCCTTCGTCTTTCACACTGGCCGTCCGAGTCATAGAAGGTATCGCGCTCCTTTGCGGGGGGGTGAGGTTGACCAGGGTGACTGGTCAAGGGAGTCCCAGATACCTTCGCCAACCTCGCCGCAAAGCAGGGCGCTACTTCTGCACGAGCCACGGACAAGATGGAAGATTGCCGAGCGGTTTAGCAATCCACAGCTCGAGCCATTAGCAAAGGACTAAACCCGACTCAGAATGCGTTTGGCCAAAATCGCGCCACAGGTATTCAATGGGAACAAGGGACTAAAGTGATCGGGGGAGAATGAAACCAAAAGGGTAAGAAATAACAGACATTTATTAATTATGTACACCAAAACCAAAGGAAGAGGAAACGAATGTAATATACAGAAGAAGAAGAAGATACACAGGGCAAGCCTTAAAACAGTCTTATATTATACCCCAAGACAAAACAAACAGACTCACAAGACAGGGAATGGCAGGAAGGAATGGCTGTAAGGATGAGAAGGGTCCATGCAGGTGACAGAGTCGGAAGGTCCGGGCCGTTGCGCAGCATCGAGGTTGGCTCCAGTCCACGCTCCGGGCTCGAGGCGAAACCCGGCGGCAGCTGCACATATTCGTTTCACGCGGGCTGACAACGTGAATGGATCGTGTAATGTCAGCGGACCCACTCTTCTGCCTCCCGATCCTTCGCACTCAGCTCGCCTCTCTTTGATCTCTTGACACACTCCTCCCTCTCACTCATCTCCTCATGAACCTTCTCACTCGTCTCCTCAAGCAGTCCCTCGCAGCCGCTTTTATTGTCCGTGTAGGAATCAAGCCGCCGGCTCCGATGACATGCCTACCGGTTCGCTCACCTCGGCGCTGGATGGCCGGCCAGAGCTCGCTGGCTCCACCTCTGATGACGAGTTCCCGTGCCACACCTTGTTCTTGTGGTTCCGCCCCTTTCTTCCTCGGCTTAACCGCATGGCTTATGGCGGCGTGGTGCCAGCAAACAGCCCAATGCAAACGGCGGCGAACGCGGCTGGCAAGCGAAGTACCACAATTTGGAGAGGGAGAGAGCAAAATGGACGAAATGGGGCCTATCTTATTTGATTAATTCAACGCAGATTCAACTATTGGGAACAGATCCTTAACTGAGACACATAATAATGAAATAACTACGGAGAGGTCCTATGGTTCGCTACGTGTTGTACATGGACTAACTAGGGTGCGATCTTTAACAAAGCCAATTGATGGGGATATTTATAGGGGATCATTTATAAGGGAAACATTTACTAAAATTTACTAGTGAAGGTTCTAAAAACCATAACAATATATATATATATATATATATATATATATATATATATTCACAGTCTAGAGACCATCTGAAAAATATGACTATATCCATAACAGCAAGGAAATTTTTAATACTGTATTCCCAGTATCCTTTCATGGGCACAATCATTGTGTCAGTGTCTGAAACGAAGGAAAAAGAGTTCAGCCATGTTTTATTTGAATGGAATTTCCTTATTGACTCTAATAGGAAAGTATATACTTGTGCTCCCTGTTTACCCAGAAGGCAAAACATCTGGTTCACTCTTCCGCAGAAAGGGAACAGCTGTACTATTTAGTTGGAAATGAATGTGGCTTTTGCTCTTACTTAACTGTTGTTCTACAATTTAGTGTAGTGCTGGATTGGTCGCTTTCTATTTTAAAAGTGTTGCCAGTTTGTGCTTGGAATTGTAAATAGAAATAATAATTTGTATAATTTATGGCATGATCCTTGTATAAAATTGTGTAATCCTGCAATTCAGACAAATCTCACCAATAAAGTTTGTATCAGTTTGTATAAATCACATATACATGCTAATTCATCAAGAAATGATGTAATTGATGCAGGTTGGAGAATGTAGTGAGCTAAACACAACAAAATAGTTGTCATGATCGGAAGAGAATTGTGAAACAACACCTTTCCAAATAGATTTACATATTCAGCTTCCATTCAGGACTGTGTACATGTTTAGTATTTTGCTTGGATGTGTAATTGATCTACTCATTGTGTAACAACATGGTATTTTTGAAGACTTCTTGCTGTTTTTACGGCGTAACCAATCAGGCAGAGCCATCTAGAACAGTGTTTGTCCGTCCATATGTATGTACTGTTTGTCCGTCTGTATGTATGTATTTATGTATGTCCCCTCAAACGTATACCAATCAGAGTTGAGAATCTGGTCACATGACAGCGTGATGTGATTACGTCTGATGTCATTATGGCAGTGCTGCGGCTGCCTATCCACACACCACCATTTTGATTCCATTTTCGTTCATGCCGAACATATCGTTGAACCTGTCATATATCACAATCGCCATGCTCTATATTTACGTTTTTCATTCAGTGTGAAACACAAACAAACCGATTGTTAAAATGATCATCAAATATTGAAAGCATCGACGTTACGTCTCTTTCAACAATACAGTACGTATAGGCCTTCGGCGTTATGACTCACCGTCCGCTTCTGACAATTTAAACCCAGGTTTCTTAATACAGTGGTATCGTTTCAGTAGTATCGTTTTTGTAATAATAATAATATTATATTAAATATAACCATAACACTTTAATCCCAATGTCGTGCATGAAAAGTTGATGGATTGAAGAGGTGTAACCACGGAAGTAAGGAATTCACCTCGGTTTTTTAAAAATAATATAATTTTCATAATAATAACGTACCGTGAAATGGGGCAAATAGGGACAGCAAGGTGAATAGGGACACAAACTGAAAAAAAGTTCGGAAACTTTTTTCTCTGAAAATTGATAACCATACTGATTTGTTGATATTTGGGTTGCAAGTGTTTTCTTGTTTTTTTTAAAAAGCAACTTATAGTCCCTATTAACCCCATATATGGGTTAAATAGGAATAAATAGGATTTTTATGGCTGTCCCTATTCACCCCGTTTTACGGGTGAATAGGGACAGTCACTAATACAAAAAAATAATAATCAAGAAACAATCCTGAGTTTCAAACTTATTGCTAAATTGATAGCTCAGATGGATGCACATAATATGCACCCATAATATAAACCACGGTGCCAATGAAAAAAATATGGGATAAAAAGTTTCTCCAAACTGTCCCTATTTCTTAATTATTATTTATTTGCATTAGTGACTGTCCCTATTCACCCATAAAACTGGGTGAATAGGGACAGCCATAAAAATCCTATTTATTCCTATTTAACCCATATATTGCGTTAATAGGGACTATAAGTTGCTTTTTTTTTTAAAAGAGAACACTTTCACCCCAAATATCAACAAATTAATATGGTTATCAATTTTCAGCGAAAAAAGTTTCCGAACTTTTTTTCAGTTTGTGTCCCTATTCACCTTGCTGGCCCTTTCACCCAATTTCACGGTAACATTATTATTATTATAGGAAATATAATCATAACACTAATCCCTTTGCAGTGACTGCAATGTTACTGGAGGTTAAATATATATCTTATATGTATTAAAGTAGCAGCAGTTTTGTGTCCGGTCGTCATGCTACGTCATTACGTATGTAATGTCATTACGGCGTAAACACCCGCTCACTACGGGAGCACCAATCATAATTCAAACAATTATTTTGAATATATTTATTTGTAGTGTTTGTGATATTACATTTTTATATGCAATTTAGGTTGAAGATTTAAGTTGAAAAAATGAATTCAAAAAAGAACCCCTCAGCACACACATACAGGAGGGTTAGGTGCAAACTTGTAGTTTGGGACGATTACACCTCACCACCACGTAATTAAAAACACCTCACCACCACGTAATTGAAAACACCTCAGCACCACGTAATTGAAAATACCTCACCACCATGTAATTCAAAACACCTCACCACCACGTGATTCAAAACACCTCACCAACAACGTTATTTAAAAAACTTCACAACCACTTGAAACAAAAGTTTGAGGGAGTCGTTCAGTGACAAAACAGACACTGCTCACATATGTAGATATGTATAGATAGATGGACTGTACCTGAGTTGCTGTTTTGTCATGGTTTACACCAATCATAATACAAACAATTATTTTGCACAATGTATTTGTTATATATGTGATATTACATTTTATAAACAATTGACGTTGAAAATTTATGTTGGAAAAAAATTTTCCCCAAATAAAATAAAATAAAAATACCCTGAGGACAATCACACGGGAGAGATAGATGCATACCTGAAGTTTGGTACGATTTCACAAAAGTTTGAGGGAGTAGTTCAGTGAAAAGACAACACAACACAGACACTGCAAAGGTGTATATATATATATATATATATATTTTGTTCATACTCTTCAGAGTGTGTTGGTGCCCTCGAAGCAGTTTTTTGGCAAATGTTATACTGGGTGGTTTGCCATTGCCTTCCCAGCATTGTTTTCATGTTCTGCCCTTTTAAATGTTGAGCCCTGAGTAATAAAGTAGCATGTACCATTTTTAAAGTCTTTGGGATGACTCGGACTGGGGTTTGAACAGATGACCTCCCAAACTCAGAGTGGCATACCAAACTCAGTTGTGCACAAAATTCCTGTACAAAAAGATTAATCTACCATACGTGAAACGTTTAAAATGCTCTACAAATGAGGTACTCGCAATAATCTAAGACAAAGCAATGTTTAATTTTTCAATATGTAATTTGCAATGAAATATTTTTTCTTCGTAAGATTGACATATACAGTCACGTGAAAAAGGAAGTACACCCCATGTAAAGTTTTGACTTTTTCAACATATTTCAACATACAGCTATTTGATCTTCATTTCAACAATATTGATAGATAAAGGTGATATAATATAACAAATATCGTGAAACATTTACATTTTGTACTCCATTGTATAATTTAAATAAACATCAAAGCAAATTTCGCATGTGGAAAAAGTAAGTACACCCCGACATTTATCACTACTTCAAATACCTAAAATTAGAATCAGGTGCACAAGCTCAGGTGCAAATGATTAGAACATCGTTAGAGAGGACCTTGGAGGAACCTGTCTTATTTAAACCTCAGACATTTAGTTTTGTTTGCTCTTTGTTGTTGAAGTGTGTGGCGTCACCATGCCTAGATCAAAAGAGCTCTCTGAGGCCATCAGAAAGAAGGTTATAGATGCCTACGAGTCTGGCAAGGGATTTAAAAAGATCTCCAATCAATTTGAAATCAATCATTCGACTGTCTGGAAGATCATCTACAAGTGGAGAAGATTCCAAACAACTGCCAACTTGTTCAGGCCAGGACGCCCCATCAAGTTCAGCCCGAGAGCAGACCGCAAGATGCTGAAATAAGTCTCTAAGAACCTCAGAATGTCATCATGGGACCTACAGGTAGCTCTTGCCACTGTTGATGTCAAAGTGCACGAGTCTACCATTAGAAAGAGGCTGCACAAATTTGATCTACATGGGAGGTGTGCCAGGAGGAAACCTTTGCTGTCCCGAAAGAACATCAGGGCAAGACTAAAGTTTGCCAATGAACACCTAGGCAAAGACCAGCACTTCTGGAACAATGTACTCTGGACAGATGAGTCAAAGGTAGAGCTATTTGGCCACAGTACCAGAAGACATGTTTGGCGAAAACCAAAGACAGCATTTGACCACAAGAACCTGATACCAACTGTAAAGCACGGTGGTGGAAATATTATGGTTTGGGGCAGCTTTGCTGCATCAGGGCCTGGGCAGCTCACCATCATATAATCCACTATGAAATCTTCATTGCACCAGAGGGTGCTTGAGGATAATGTGAGGCCATCTGTCGAAAAG
Source organism: Myxine glutinosa (assembly GCF_964187855.1). Lineage (NCBI taxonomy): Eukaryota > Metazoa > Chordata > Myxini > Myxiniformes > Myxinidae > Myxine > Myxine glutinosa. Next base: position 36,300,202 of record NC_136264.1, on the reverse strand, counting down.
TTGAAGCTCAACCGAGGGTGGACCTTGCAACATGACAATGACCCTAAACATACCAGTAAATCCACCAAGGAATGGCTGAAAAGAAAGAAATGGAGGGTTCTGGAATGGCCAAGTAAAAGCCCGATCTGAATCCCATCGAGATGTTGTAGGGGGATTTGAAACTAGCTGTGCATGCAAGAAACCCCTCAAACATTGCACAGCTGAAAGAATTCTGCATGGAGGAGTGGGCAAAAATTTCTCCCAGTCAATGTCAGAGACTGGTAGACAGTTACAAGAAACGCCTACTTGAGGTTGTTTCTGCAAAAGGGGGCAATACCACCTATTAGAGCCAAAGGTGTACTTACTTTTTCCACATGCGAAATTTGCATTTATGTTTATTTAAATTATACAATGGACTACAAAATGTAAATGTTTCATGATATTTGTTGTATTATATCACCTTTATCTATCAATATTGTTGAAATGAAGATCAAATAGCTGTATGTTGAAATATGTTGAAAAAGTCTAAACTTTCCATGGGGTGTACTTACTTTTTCACGTGACTGTATTGAAAAATAAATACGTTTATATGAATTGGACTATTGTATGTCATTCATATAATATTTTGAATGCTTCATGTATTATAACTATCCTGCGTCGGAGTGGCGACCAATCCAGGATTGTTCTCCTTCGCTAATGAAACTGCCTGGGCAACTCCTATGCTCCTCATGGTTTGAAACTGTGAAAGGAATGGTTATTATATTATATTATGTAATAAAAAAAATCATAGTGACAAACAGGAGATATTTTGGCATTTGACTGATTAATCGCTTTAACCAAATACATTTATAAATACAGCTCGGCATGAGATTTTAATTGTTGCATTCCATTAAATAATGGGATATTTTTTGGCTGGGAGAAACAATGAATATATCTCTGATTATCCCATTCTCATGAGACAATAAACTCACTATACTTTTATTTTCCAATGCAATTTGTCAAGTGATGAATTAATTAGCCCTCCATGTTATCACCTCTTTAATTTCACATGTTGAAGTGGTATTTAACATCATGTTGTTGAAAGGCTGAAAAAAAGAGCAAAAGCAAACAGGGAGACAAAATCGTTTTACAAAAGAGATTTGTGAGATGTGGCCAAGGAAACTAAAGATACAAATGAGAAAACTTGGAAAATGAATAGTTTCTGCCCTGAGTTGCTGGTGGTATATTCATCAGTTTGAAAGAAATTCAGTTAAAGCTGGAAAACCATTTTATAAAGGAAGCAATTTTACAAGCAGCCTGAATTTTGAAAGTTGACAACTATTTACTCTGGCTTTCAAAGTGAACTTTAAAAATAGGCAGAATTTTGATTTTGACATACCACTTACAACGTACACAATTGGTACTGCATTCAAATTATTAGAAGTTTGTTTCATCTTAACCAGTAATTGTTATCGCAATTGAATTGCTTTGCACGAGTTGAAAAAGGTCACAAAAACACTGCCAGTGAATTTGTTTGAAGAATGTCTCCTTGTAAATGTCGTGCATCATTCGATGACCACAAAATCACAACCTAATGATGAACCAGGCTGGAGTCACAAATATTTCTGCTAAAATGGAGATGATTACAAACTGGTAATTAATAAATGTTGAATATGCTTTCTCTCTCTCCATCTTACTTCCTGGTCATTTATCACTTGCTGGTTTGCCTAATTATTGTCCCAATACCCCACTGGCAATTTCACCTTGCTCTTGCATGAGTCTCACTCTTGTACGCAGGGTGGCCTGAAAGTCGCATTACCCCGCCCTCGTGTCACATTCGTTTTTAAACAACGAGTACACCCGCTGATTACGGGAGTGGCAGGGAGGGTCATTCCTCTTTGGGGTATACAGATTACAGTCGATCTATGGTCGGGTCTCAAGAACATTGGGTGTGTTCATTTACCAAGTTTCTTGTGGAGAGATCGCCAAGTGATTTAATCATTTGAGCAAGCACTCCATTCAAAACCGTTAAGGAACGGTAGATCTTAGCTCATTTCTGCAAGTACACTACTCACAATAAGTTAGGGATATTGGCAGGTTCTTCGGTGTGGTTGATTTTGTATATTAATTATGTTGAAAAAAGTTGTTGGTCCTAATTCTATGGTTATTAATGAGTGTGAAAACACCCCGCTTTCTTGATTTCAATACCCTAACCCTAACCCCTATAAAAAAAATAAACTCACTCCCACAATATCCCTAACTTATTGTGAGTAGTGTTCTGGTGGACACGATGGCTCGCTGGCGCGATGACATCATTCCGCGCACCAAGAGGGTGTCGGCCACGCCCGAGGGGTAGGCGTGGCCTCGGGATATACACGGGGCTCACAGCCCCGAGCACGGCAGTGCCATAGTTTGATCCTTCGAATAAAGACGCTTTTGGTTACGTACGTTGTTGCTTCCTTTATTGGCAAGACAAGTCGTGAGCATAGCACCGCACTACATTGGTGACCTCCGACTAGTTCAGCCGACGCTGACCTACAGAACGCACCATGACAAGCAGCAACGCGGTAGCGGTGAAACTCCCTGAGTTTTGGGAGGCTCAGGCTGAGATATGGTTCATGCAGGCCGAAGCCCAGTTCCAACTTCGAGGCGTAACGGCGGACGAGATGCGCTATTTCCACGTCATCGCCGCCATCGGGCCGGGCACAGACGCCCGAGTCGTGTCCGTCCTGCGGAACCCACCGGCCGACCACAGGTACGAGGCGCTCAAGCGTCGCCTCATCGCCACGTTCGGCCTCACAGAAGACGAACGGGCTGACCGTCTCCTGGACCTTCCCGAACTCGGCGACACGCGACCATCAGTCCGAATGGACCACATGCTGTCGCTACTGGGGGACAAAGCACCGGATTTTTTATTCCGGGCGCTCTTTCTATGCCAGCTACCGGCCCAGGTACGCCTCGCGTTGGCCGGTTCCAAAATAAAGGAACCCCGCGCGCTGGCCGTCGAGGCCGACAAGTTTTTCACGTCTTGTGAGATGCGGGCGAGCTTCGGTGCGGCCGTCGCGGATCTCGAGGCTGATGCGCAGGCACACCTCAGGGTTCCCGAGGCTGATGCACACCGCGTGGCTGCCGCCACGCCCCGCCCACCACCACCGCGAAAACCGCGGCCTCCGCCTTCGCCGCAAACCTGGTGCCATTTCAACGCCAGGTTTGGCCACAAGGCGAGGAATTGTCGCCCGCCGTGCTCGTTCGGCAAGTCGGGAAACTGCCAAGCTGGCGCTCGGTAGCGGCCCTGAGCGTCGGCCATTCCGGCAGCCTTCTTTTTAGAACGGACACCTTGTCCGGGCGCCGCTTCCTATGCGACACAGGTGCACAGGTGAGCGTTATCCCTGCCTCTACGTCTGACAAGCGAACCGCAGGCCGGGGCCCCGCGTTGCTTGCAGCCAACGGAACACCCATACGCACGTTCGGGAAGCGCTGCCTCTCCCTGCGGTTCTGGGGGCAATGCTTCAAGTGGTCGTTCGTAACCACCGGAGTGCCCATGGCATTGCTCGGTGCGGACTTCCTCTGTGCAAACGGGTTGTTGGTAGACGTGAAGAACAGACGCCTCGGCCAGGCCAAAACGTTCAGCTCGCTTGCTTGCGCGCTGAGCAGCTCGTTGAGTGGCTCACTGAGCGGCTCACCGAGCGGCTCGCCAAGCGGTTTGCTGAGCGGTTCGGTCCCGGCGAGGTTGGTTTGTACGCTTCCGGCAGCGGACGAGTTCACCCGCCTCCTCGGCAGTTTCCCGGTCCTCACGCAGCCCACCTTCTCGGCGGTAGCCGTAAAGCATGGTGTGGAACATCACATACCCACCGTCGGGCCAACGGTCTACGCCCGGGCCCGCCACCTCGAACCGACGAAGCTCGCGGTAGCGAGAGCGGAGTTCGCTACGCTGGAGCGGTTGGGCATTGTGCGGCGCTCCAAGAGTGCTTGGGCGTCGCCGCTACACATCGTGCCGAAGCCTGGCGGGGGATGGCGGCCGTGCGGGGACTACCGCCGCCTCAACGATGCCACCACCCCCGACCGTTACCCGGTCCCCCACATCCAAGACTTTTCCGCCCGGTTGGCGAAAATGTCCTGCTTCTCTAAGGTGGACCTCATACGCGGCTACCACCAGGTCCCTGTCAGGCCGGAGGACATCCCGAAGACGGCCGTCATTACGCCATTCGGCCTCTTTGAGTTCCTTCGGATGCCCTTCGGTTTGAAGAATGCGGCTCAGGCATTCTAACATCTGATGGACAGCGTCTTGCGCGACCTGGATTTTGTCTATGTCTACCTGGACGACATTCTCGTCACAAGCGCGTCCCATGAAGAGCACCTCCGCCATCTCCGCGCGCTCTTCGAACGCCTGGGCCAGCATGGCCTGATCGTGAACCCCGCCAAGTGCCGGTTCGGCGTCGCCGAGATCGACTTTTTGGGGCACCGCGTCACCAGGCACGGGGCCATCCCCTTACCAGCAAAGGTGGAGGCGGTAAAGGGGTTTCCGCTCCCCCGCACGATCAGGGGGCTTCAGGAGTTCCTGGGCATGGTGAACGTTTACCACCGTTTCCTGCCCCGCATCGCCCAGCTCCTGCGCCCCCTGCACGAGGCCCTCCGGGGGAAGCCGGGCAAAGGCGACATCGTTTGGACCGAGCAGATGGACGCGGCGTTCGCAGGCGCGTAGCTCGCCCTGGTTAACGCCACCATGCTCGTGCACCCGGCGCCCGATGCACCGATCGCCCTCACCACTGACGCGTCGGACTACGCGGTGGGCGCGGTGCATGTGCAATGGGTGCGTGGAGCTTGGCAACCGCTGGCGTTTTTCAGCCGGCAGCTTCGCCCGCACGAACGCCGGTACAGTACCTTCGACCGCGAGTTGCTCAGGCTTCACCTGGCGGTCAGGCACTTTCGCCATCTGCTTGAGGGCCGTTCGTTCATGGCCTTCATCGACCACAAGCCCCTGGTCTTCGCGATGGCCAAGGTCGCCGAGCCGTGGTCGGCCCGGCAGCAGCGTCACCTCTCGGCCGTGTCCGAGTACACAACGGACATCCGGCACGTCGCGGGGAAGGACAACCCGGTGGCGGATTGCCTTTCCCGGTCCGTCGCCCACGCGGTCCACCTCGGCATGGACTATGCCCGGATGGCGGCGGACCAGACCACCGACCACGACGTCCAGGCCTTGCGGACCGCCGTCACGGGCCTCCGCGTCACCGAGGTGCCGTTCGACGGCGCGGGCACGGCCCTCTTGTGCGACGTCTCCCTCGGGCGGCCTCGCCCCATCGTGCCCGCGTGCTGGCAGCGCCGGGTTTTTTACGCCATCCACGGCCTGTCCCACCCGGGCACGAAGGCCTCCCAGAGGCTGGTCGCCGACAAGTTCGTCTGGCATGGCCTCCGGAAGGTCATCCGCGATTGGACCAGGACATGCCTCGCGTGCCAGCGCGCGAAGGTGCACCGCCACACCCAGGCCCCGTTGGCCCCGTTTACGGTGCCCGAATGTCGGTTCGACCACGTTCACGTGGACTTGGTGGGACCTCTGCCCCCCTCGCGGGGTTTCACCCACGTCCTCACCATGGTGGACCGCACCACCCGGTGGCCGGAGGCCGTGCCTTTGGCGGTGACGACGGCGGCGGACGACGCGCAGGCGTTCATCGCCACCTGGGTTGCCCGGTTCGGCACCCCCTCGGACATCTCATCCGACCGCGACCCCAAGTTCACCTCAGAGCTCTGGGGGGCGGTCGCGCGGGGGCTCGGTGTCCAGCTGCACCGTACCACGGCCTATCACCCCCAGGCCAACAGCCTGTGCGAGCGTTTCCACCGCTCCTTGAAGGCCACGCTCCGGGCCACCCTCCGCGACGGCGGCTGGGTCGACAGGCTCCCCTGGGTCCTGCTGGGCCTCCGGACGGCGCCCAAGGACGACCTGCGCGCATCCGCGGCAGAGTTGGTCTTCGGACAACCGCTGCGGGTGCCGGGCGAGTTCCTCCCCGACTCCACGGCACCATGGTCCACGGCGCAGCAGCGCTCCGCGCTGCAGGAGACCGCCCAGAGGTTCGCCCCGGTGCCGACGGCGCACCACGGGCGCGCGCCCACGCACGTCGCCCCGGAGCTTCGCACGGCGGAGTACGTGTTCGTCCGACACGACGCCCACCGGACACCGCTGCGGCCCCCGTACGACGGGCCCTTCTGTGTGCTGGAGACCGGGGCGAAGCACTTCACCCTGGACATCAGCGGTACTCCTGACCGTGTTTCCGTGGACCGCCTCAAACCGGCCCACCTCGACGTGGACCACCCCCCGCCAGTGGCTCAGCCCCCGTGTCGGGGCCGCCCCCCGGCGTGCGGACCCCCAGCACCGCCCAACCCCGCCGGCATGCCGCCCCCCGGTTCCGCACCCATCCCAGATGCCGCCAGCCGCCAGAGGGCGCTTCGGCCAGGTCATCCGTTTGCCCCGCAAACTGACCCTTCAGGTGCGCGGGAATTCTGGGGGGGGCGCGTGTGGCGGACACGATGGCTCGCTGGCGCGATGACATCATTCCGCGCACCAAGAGGGTGTCGGCCACGCCCGAGGGGTAGGCGTGGCCTCGGGATATACACGGGGCTCACAGCCCCGAGCACGGCAGTGCTATAGTTTGATCCTTCGAATAAAGACGCTTTTGGTTATGTACGTTGTTGCTTCCTTTATTGGCAAGACAAGTCGTGCGCATAGCACCGCACTACAGTGTAAACCTTACTTCACGGATGTCGGGATTCCTCCAAATTTATTCATTTAGTGTTATAAAGAGCATTCGTGACTGTTTAAAAAGCTAAGCATGTGTTTGTGGTTTATAATATTTTTACTTCCTGTAGAAGCCGTTGCTCCCACAGAAATGCCATTATAATTATAAACTATTTATACATGTTATCACTGCAGGAAAAACGCCTTGGGGACGTGGGACATTATTAGTATTAATTTTGTTATTAAATGCAGCTTTGGAAAAACGGCACGATAAATCTTCTTCTTTGGACAAACGCCACGCTAAAGCTAATTTAACATTGATATACACCTCAACACGCAATGCCATTGACGGCAATGGCGGGGAAAACCCGCTCGGGGGAGAAAACCCCCTTAGTGAGGGGGGCAAATGAATGCGCTACAACCTTCATTATGTAACCCTTCATCAGGTTTGGTTGAGATTGGATAAGTAACGACGGAATGTATTGGCGTTAAAATTTCATCAGACAGACGGACAGACAGACACAAAATGGCGTATTTTAGTATGATTTAACATTCATGTTTTATTGTGCAGTACTTACACTAATTAATCATTCATTATATCTGTATGTGCTCCATCATTGTCCTTCCACTACTGAATTTGTCACCTAGTCCTCTTAGACATCTTGGGTAGCATCGTGGTCTTTCTTTCGTGGTCTTTCATCGTGGTCTATCTTTCGTGGTGACTTTCTCGGCGACCCACAAACAGTTGACTGGAGTCTTTAGATCTGGACTACGTGATGGCCATGGTAGAGGAGCTGGTGATATTGGTGATCTGCATCCAATCCATTGTTGAGAGAACGCTTCATTGATATTGTCCCGAACATGCAATGCAAAATGCACGGGTGTGCCATTTTGTTGAAACCAAAGGCTTTCGGCTAGTCCCATAGCAACAAGTCGTGATACCAGTCATTTTCTTAACAAACGTTTGTAAGCTACATCATTTACCAGTCATCAAACAATAGGGACCTAATAAATGTCTTAAAGTCATTCCTACCAATATGATTACGAGTAGAGGATGATGCTCTAATTCCAGTGTGGAATGTGGATTCTTCTTAGACCAGAACACCACATGTTGTGCCTGTGAGCTTCGATAGATAGCACATTAATCTGCAAACAACACTTTTCCTCGAGACAGGGTTGTTGGGAAGGTGTCAAGCAATACATTGCATGATGCACATAGCCGATCCATGTCGGCATCACTCAGTTCATTCACAAATGATGGATGCCAGGGTTTTAATCTAAAGATCTTGTTCCATGTGAGCTTGCATAGTCGTCCATGGTATATCAAGTTTACTGACTGTCTTTCTCGGCGACCGGTCATTTGACACCAACGCAGCAACGCATGTGATCCTTCTTGTTCATGGTCTTTCACTGCACTTCTTGTCCTTCACACTTCCTGTTTCAAAAGTCCGTTTTCCCTACTTCAGCAATGTCTGCTTTGGTGGAGAAAGTTTTTCAAAGCGTTCTGTGAAAGCTGTCCATATTTGAGCAATTGTTTGGCCTGTGTGCCTTTTCCAAGGACAAGCAACTAACCACTCTTCAACACTGTACCAACTTGTGTCACCATGCCATCTAACATCCCATTGACAACTATCGGGGACGCATCTTCATGGTGGTTGTACCCCTCAATGAAAGTCGGGGGCCAAATCTTCCCCATTCTTCCCTGCTGTCCGGATTCATCAGGGCAACACAGTCACGGTTATATTGCCAATCGGTCCCCATTGACCGGCCCTTTCCCTCTTGTCTCTGTCTCTCTCTCTCTCTCTCTGTCTGTCTGTCTCTGTCTGTCTCTCTCTCTCTCTGTCTGTCTGTCTCCGTCTCTCTCTCTCTCTGTCTGTCTCTGTCTGTCTCTGTCTGTCTCTCTCTCTCTCTCTGTCTGTCTCTCTCTTTCTCTGTCTGTCTGTCTGTCTGTCTGTCTCTCTCTCTCTCTCACTCTCTCACTCTCACTCTCACTCTCACTCTCTCACTGAAGAGTCAAGAAGAGTCACTCCCCCACCACTCCCACAACCCCACAACACCCCCCCCCCTCCCACTACACATCCCCCACCACTCCCACAACCCCACTACCAATCCCCAACCACTCCCACAACCCCACTACACATCCCCCACCACTCCCACAACCCCACTACCAATCCCCCACCACTCCCACAACCCCACTACACACCCCCACAGCCTTTAACTCCATACAGCAAAATTACCAAAACCACGGGGGCTATGACATTTTGTCTTTTTCTTCTTGTTCATCAATGTGTGTGCTGTCCCTCCAATGGACGTTAAACTTCGCATCCCATCTGCCGACGTTTGTTTGTGGACGTCAAAGATCCTACGGTGTTTATCGACTGTCGCAAAGAGTAGGTGAAGTATCGTGTCAACACCCAGGCCAAATTACAAACTCCTTCCCTGACTTACTGATTTGGGCATGGCAACTTGTCCAGGATTGTATCTTTGTAACTGCTTTGGCAGCACCATTGCTCTACATAAGGTTTGATAATAATGATTAATTGATCTTGAAAGTTTTATTTTTAACAAACTCTAAGAAAAAGCACTGTATGGAGTGAAAAGCTGATTTTGGAGAGTATTAGGTGGAACTATTTTTGTATGTAAATGCAGATACTCTCTATCAATTGATGAATAAGTCATACAAATGTAATTTAGTATCCTAATGATTGCAGCAGAAGCTTCAATGTCTGAAAAAAGACAACTTCCTTGCATTCAATTACCTGCTTGATGGCAATGAAATATTACCATATTGTGCTAAATGACTTAGAAAGGTAACATATTAAGATAATGAAGACCCGACTAAATTACCATATTGTGCTAAATGACTTGGAATGGTAACATACTAAGATAATGAAGACCCGACTAAATTACCATTTTGTGCTAAATGACTTGGAAAGGGAACATACTGACATAAATGAAGACCCGACTAAATTACCATTTTGTGCTAAATGACTTGGAAAGGTAACATACTAAGATAATGAAGACACGACTAAATTAACATTTGGTGCTAAATGACTTGGAAAGGTAACATACTAAGATAATGTAGACCCGACTAAATTACCATTTGTGCTAAATGACTTGGAAAGGTAACATACTAAGATAATGAAGACCCGACTAAATTACCATTTGGTGCTAAATGACTTGGAAAGGTAACATACTAAGATAATGAAGACCCGACTAAATTACCATTTTGTGCTAAATGACTTTGAAAGGTAACATACTAAGATAACGAAGACCCGACTAAATTACCATTTGGTGCTAAATGACTTGGAAAGGTAACATACTAAGATAATGAAGACCCGACTAAATTACCATTTTGTGCTAAATGACTTGGAAAGGTAACATACTAAGATAATGAAGACCCGACTAAATTACCATTTGGTGCTAAATGACTTGGAAAGGTAACATACTAAGATAATGAAGACCCGACTAAATTACCATTTTGTGCTAAATGACTTGGAAAGGTAACATACTAAGATAATGAAGACCCGACTAAATTACCATTTGGTGCTAAATGACTTGGAAAGGTAACATACTAAGATAATGAAGACCTGACTAAATATTTTGAGTTCAGATAAATGACGTTTAAGATTCTTTGAAAACCAATCTAGTTTACGGATTTATAACAATGTTATTATTCACAATTACAGAAGAAAAGGATGAAACATATTTGATGCTTTCAGATGACAACACTCCCCTCCCCCCACCAGGAAATAGTTTACATCCAATCGTCAGCACGGTCATGGAATCGATCATTGCAGTTGAGATGAAATCCCTCCTTTTCTTCAATGACCTCATCTCAGACCACCAAATCGGATTGAGACCAGATCACTCGAGCTTAGACATGCCGCATCTACTCTCACAACAGTGGATGGAGGCCTTCAATGTCAGACACAACATCAGAGCCACCACTCTAGAAATATCTCTAACTTTCGATACAGTCTGACATTGTGTTTATATATATATATACATGTACCTATGGTTCCAGACTTATGGGACACACTGTTTGTGTGTATGTTAATATTGTTATGGATCTCGGTTTTGGCACTCACCTTACCGAGGGGGGTTTAATACCCTCGTCTTTTAAGCTGGCCGTCCGAGTCCTGGAACTATCTCGCTCCTTTGCGGGATGAGATTGGCCAGGGTTATTGGTCAAGGATTTCCCAAATACCTTCACCAATCTCTCCGCAAAGCAGGGAAATGAGTCCGCGCTCGAACCACGGATGTGATGGAAGATTGCCGAGCGGTTTAGCAACCCGCAGCTCGAGCCGTTAACAAAGGACTAAACCCGACTATAAAGCGTTTGGCCAAAATCGCGCCACAGGTATTCAATGGGAAGAAGGGACTAAAGCGATCGGGGGAAAGAAGAAGCCAAAGTAAGGAATAACAGATATTTATTAATTATGTACACGAAAACCCAAAGAAGAGGAAACGAAAGTAATATACAGAAAAAGAAGAAGCAGGACACAGGGCAAGCCTTAAAACAGTCTTATATTTCATTCTTCATTTCATCAAACCTTCCTTTCATTCTTCCAACGCAAAATTGAAAACATCTACAACAGCTTGACCACCGCCGCACCCGCTCCCCCTCAAACCACCTGCCCCCCCTTATCCTGCCATCCCCTGTCTCAATTCTCCCCAGTCTCCCCTACTGACCTCTCTGAACTCCTCATCGGAATGAAAACTGCCACCTGCACTCTTGACCCCATCCCCTCCAGCTTTGTCAAGGCCTCCCTTCCTGCTCTCTCTCCACTTATCATTGCAACAATAAACTCCTCCCTGTCTACAGGCATCGTCCCACCATCCCTCAAAATTGCTGCTGTTACCCCCATTCTGAAAAAACCTGGACTAAACCCTGACACCCTAAATAACTTCAGACCCATCTCCAACCTACCCTTTCTGTCAAAGGTTTTGGAACGCGCTGTAGCCACTCAACTCAAACATCACCTCTCTGCCAATAACCTGTATGAAACATTCCAATCCGGATTCCGCTCCAACCACAGTACTGAAACTGCTCTCCTCAAAATCACCAACGACCTTCTCCTCTCCTCTGACGCTGGCAACCTCAACATTCTCATCCTCCTCGACCTCAGCGCCGCCTTTGACACCATCGATCACACCATCCTCCTCACCCGACTTGAAACCACCTTTAACATTACCGGCACTGCCCTCTCTTGGATTAAATCATACCTCTCTGACAGACGTCAGTTCATCTCCATCAATAACTGCAAATCCCCCACTGCTCCCCTCCCCCAAGGTGTCCCCCAAGGTTCAGTTCTTGGCCCCCTCCTCTTCATCCTTTACCTGTCCCCCCTCGGTCACTTAATCCGCCGTCATGGTCTCCAATTCCACTGCTTCGCCGATGACATCCAGCTTTTCATCTCCACCAAGTCCATCTCCACCGCCACCCACTCTATCCTGACAAACTGCATCACTGAAATAAAATCCTGGCTTCAAATCAACTTCCTCAAACTTAACTGTTATAAATCTGAAATAATCATCATTGGCCCAAAAACGCTCACCAAGTCCACCCATAACTTTGCCCTCAACATCGACGGTTTCCCAGTATCCACCTCCCCTCACATCCGGAATCTTGGCATCATCTTTGACCAAACCCTCTCCTTCGACAAATACACTAAACAGATCACAAAGACAGCCTTCTTTCACCTGAAAAACATCGCCCGTCTCCGTCCATCCCTCTCCTCCGTGGCTGCAGAAACCCTCATCCACGCCTTCATCACTTCCCGTCTGGACTACTGCAATAGCCTCCTTTATGGTTCACCCTCAACAATCACCAATAAACTCCAATACATTCAGAACTCCGCTGCCCGTCTACTCACCCATTCCCGGACCCGTGACCACATCACCCCCGTCCTTTACAAGCTTCACTGGCTCCCCATCTCCCAGAGAATCCAGTACAAAATCCTCCTCTTGACCTACAAATCCCTCCATAACCTGGCCCCATCCTACCTGGCTGACCTCCTCTCCAGACACACTCCCACCCGCAACCTCCGCTCTGCTGGTACCAACCTCCTGACCCCCCCCCCCCCCCCCCATCCAGACCAAATTTAGATCCTGGGGGGACAGGGCCTTCTCCATCGCTGCTCCCACCCTCTGGAACTCGCTACCTCACACCATCAGAGACTCCTCCTCACTCACCACATTCAAAACATCACTCAAGACCCACCTGTTCAACACTGCATTCAACATTTAACCCACAGCATCTAACCCCTGACTATCTCCTCTCCTTCGCCCTCCTTTGTGCTTTGAATATTTCCCTATTGATTCTTCTTTTTTTGCAATTGTTTTTATGTTTTGCTATGCATTATGTTTTGCACTCTGTCAAAGCGTCTTTGGGCTTCCTGAAAAGCGCTATATAAAATAAATGCATTATTATTATTATTATATTATACCCCAGGCCAAAACAAACAGACTCACACGACAGGGAATGGCAGGAAGGAATGGCTGGAGGGAGGAGAAGGGTCCAGGCAGATGGTAGGCGTCGAAGGTCCGGGCCGGTGCGCAGCGTCGAGGTTGGCTCCAGTCCACGCTCCGGGCTCGAGGAAAAACCAGGCGGCAGCTGCATGTATTCGTTTCACGCAGGCTGACAACGTGAATGGATGGCGTAATGTCAGCGGACCCACGCTTCTGCCTCCCGATCCTTCGCACTCAGCTCGCCTCTCTTTGATCTCTTGACGCACTCATCCCTCTCACTCATCTGTACCTTCTCACTCGTCTGCTGAAGCAGTCCCTCGCAGCCGCTTTTATTGTCCGTGTAGGAATCAAGCCGCCGGCTTCAATGACACGCATACCGGTTGGCTCACCTCGGCGCTTGTTGGCCGGTAAGGGCTCGCTGACTCCACCTCTAATGACGCGTCGACGTGCCACACCTTGTTCTTGTGGCCCCACCCCCTTCTTCCTCGGCTTGAGACCGCGTGCGCAATGGCGGCTTGGTGCCAGCAAAACAGCCCAAGGCAATGGCAGCGAACGCTATCCTACTGTTACTGCGGAGTTGATTGGGGAAATTGAAAGGGGCCTATCTTATTTGATTAATGCAATGCAGATTCAACTATTGGGAACAGATCCTTAACTGAAACACATAATAATGAAATAACTACAGAGAGGTCCTATGGTTCGCTACGTGTTGTACATGGACTAACTAGGGTGCGATCTTTAATAAAGCCAATTGATGGGGATATTTACAGGGGATCATTTATAAGGGAAACATTTACTAACATTTACTAGTGAAGGTTCTAAAAACCGTAACAATATATAGACATATATATATATACACATACGGTATATTCTGCTTTACACTGAGAAGGGCTAACAAGTGTGAACACACTTGCTTGTCTATGTATGTTCCCTCTCTGGGATGGGTTGGTCTATAAAATTGAGAATTAAATGATCTTCCCAGTGTTTTTTTTTTTTTTTTGCATACAAGATCGAGGCTCATGAAAGAGCGAACATTAATCACACAGAAAGACAAACAGACACATACAACAAATAACATCGGGAGCGGTAGACAAGATGGGGAGGGAGGGGGAAGGACACAAACAAAACATTTGAGAGCAGGGACCGAGAGACATGGAGACATCGAGAGATCTGTGGGAGGGAGAGGGCTTTGGGGGGGAGGCATGTGAAGGGGGGGGGGGGGGGTAGGGGGTGGGAGAGGTATAAACATATGTACACTGCCAGGACTTCCAGGAAGGAAGTTGGAATTTCAAACAAGGTGGATCTGGGGTGAATTAGTGGGGGTAGAAAAGATCAAGGTTTTGGATGGGGGAAGATAAGAGATGGTGGTGAACAGCTGTTTTAAAGACCTGGAGGGAGGAGTGGGATTGAAGGGAGTGTGGGAGTTTGTTCCAGAGGCGGGAGAAAAGAGGAATGAAAGAGTGAAGGTGAGCAGAGAGCTGAGATTTCGGCAGTTTAACCATCAGAGGGTTGCTGGCAGATCTTGTGCGACCTGTAGGAATATTTGGGGGACAGAGCACAGAGAGAGCTGGGGGAGCAAGGCCGGAGAGGAGTCGGTAGAAGACAGAAAGACCACCTACCTGCCTGCGGTGAGTGAGTGAAAGGCCCTCAGAGATAGCTTCATCGCGGGAGATTCCAATGATTTTGAAAGCTTTGGATTCAACATCGTGAAGCCGAGCCAGGTGTGAGGCAGGAGCACCAGCCCATAGGGGAGAACAGTATTCCATTGAGCTGCGGATGAAAGCCTTGTATGTGGTGAGGAGCTCAGGTGTGCCGAGGAAGGACTTCGCACGACGGAGGATGCCCAGTCGGCGACTGGCTTTGGAGGCCAGCTTGGAAATGTGGTTTTCCCAAGAAAGATCATGGCAGATAGTGAGACCCAAAAGCTTGAGCGACAGAACTTCTTGGAGAGGATTGTTGAGAAAGTAGATGGGAGGGTTGTCCAGTCGATCTTTTCGGAGAGACATAGTAAGAGAGTGAGATTTGTCAGGATTGAAAGACATGTTCCACTTGTTTGACCAGTCTGTGATTTTGTCCAGGTCTTCAGAGAGAGAGGAGGCTGCAGACTGCCGATCTGAGGGAAGAGGAATGCAGCGGCAGAGAGTGGAGTCATCAGCAAAGAGATAGAGAGGATTTTCCAGAGAGTCGGAGAGATCATTGATAAAGACCAGAAAAAGCACAGGGCCCAGCACACTGCCTTGGGGAACTCCAGCCTGAACAGGAAGGGGAGATGAGAGAAATCCATTCAGGGCCACACGTTGACTACGACCAGAGAGGAAGTCCGCAAGCCATGCATGGAGATTTGCATGGAGGAGAGTTTGGTGAGCAGAGCTGGGTGCCAGACCGTATCGAAGTCACGTGATATGTCAAGGGAGACAGCTCTGATTTCCTGTTTGGCATTGAGGACCTCCATCCATTGTTGAGACAGCAGAAGCAGCATGTCCAGAGTAGAGTGACCTGGTCTGAAACCAAATTGATGATCAGAGATCAAGCCATTGGAGAAGAGGAAAGATTTCATATCCGAAGCAATGATGGATTCCATGACTTTGCTGATAATTGGGAGCAGGCTGATTGGTCTGTAGTTGCAAGGATCTGTTTTTGCACCTTTTTTGTGTAAAGCGGTAATGTTAGCTGATTTCCAGGATGCTGGCAGATGACCTTGAGCAAAAGATAGGGTGAAAAGAACAGAGAGAGGGTGAGACAGAGCGGCAGAGCAGGATTTTAGGACCCGTGGGCTGATGCCGTCTGGTCCAGTTGCAGAATCAGAGTCGAGGTTTGACAAAAACTCCTCCACCTTGTCAGGAGAGAAGGACACAGATTCCAGGAGCAGTTGGGTTCGACTGGGAAAGGTGGGAACAGAGAGAGATGGGTTTGGGACTAAGGATTTTGAGGCAAACACAGAGTTGAGGCATTCGGCTTTGTCACGTGCGATGTCAACTGTGTGGCCATTTGAGGTAAGGGAGGGGATGGAGGGGGAACAAACTCCAGAAACGGATTTGACCAGACGCCACCAGGATTTGGAGGAAGGAGACAGGTTTGAGAGTTCATTCTTGAGTGAGGAGAGATAGTGCTTCCTGACACTCCTGAGGGTAGACACACACTTGTTTCTAGCTTGGTGGAAGGAACTGAGATTGCCTTCAGTTGGATTAGCCTTCCAAGAGGCAAAGGCAAGTTGTTTCAGGGCAACTGCCTCACCACAAGATTCAGTGTACCATGGACGGGAGGAAGGGTAAGACAACTGAAGGCGAGATGGGATAAATCTGTGCATGAGAGAGATCAGTTTGCTTTGGAAGAATTCCCAGGAAAAATTGATGTCAGAGGCAGTGGAGTTGGGAGACCAATCCAGACGATTGATGGCTGCTTGAAGACCGTCCCAGTTGGCCTGAGTGAAATGCCAGACTCGTCGACGCTGAGGAGGCTCTCTGAGAATGGCCAGAGAGATGTCCACTTTGACAAGCACATGATCAGAAGAACCGATTGGAGCAGAAGAAGAGCAGCAGACATTTTCAGGGAAGTTAGTCATAACCAGGTCCAGAAGAGAAGATGCTCCGTTGACTGAGATCCGGGTCGGGAAATTGACAGATTGTGTCAATCCCAGTGAGTCACAGAAGTCCTTTGCTGAGGTGCCATGACTGGTGAGAGAGGAACCCACACCCAACCAGGTGGCATGATGACAGTTGAAGTCACCACATATGAGGAAGAGAGAGTTGGGATGAGTGGATAGAAGTTGGTCCATGTGTTGGCGGCAGCACAATCCTAGGGAGATCTATGGGGCTGTATCTCTGCTAAGCTAATGCCAAATAGGCTGAGCCTATGCATTTGTTCAGCCAGAAAAGCCTTTCAAAATTCATGTTTACATCATTATATTTTAAATCTCATTTGGGACTATAATTGTGAGGCTTTTGTCCATCAAACTTTTTCATTTCCCCAAATAAGAATGAACTGGTTTATATTCTGTATGACTCGGAGTCGGGATATTGTTATGGAAACCAGATGATTCACTCACTGGAGCCAATTTGACCATGTTTTATAATTCAAGTGTGTGGTATTTTCACTAAGGAGCTATAACACCTCCCTTGCCAGACCTATATGCTAACATACATGACCCTTTCCTCCTACACGTTCCTATTCTTATTCCTCTTTCCTTTCATACTTCGTTCTCTTCCCAATTTTCTCATTGAGTCTCCCTCGGTCTCACCTCCTCCCCACTGTTGTATACTTAATAAGTACATGTCCCTTAACTACCGTGGTGAAAGAAGCACCCCAGGAATTATGCCATTAACAGCTGTATGTACTATACCCAAGGAGGACTCTTCTTCCTCCCACTCTCGCACCAAGAGGCTCCATTAGTGACTCTCCAATGTGAGTTTGGATTGTCATTAATTTTTATTGAGCAGCCAATAAAACAGGAGTGTTCCTTTAAAAAACAAAAGCGGCAAAAGCTTTTAACATGAATTATAACTTTGTTTCAAGGTTTTAATCACTGTTTAGGCCATTTCGGGGATTGTTTGAATGTTAATTACAAGGCCAGTATAATTATACAAATGGTGAATTAACAAATGTGATTCAAACCCATTGTTACAGAAACATTTGCCCTGTATGTATTCAAAAACAAAACACAAACAAGCCATTTATAGCTTGTTGATATTGATTTTGTTTGTGAACATGGAAATAATGCAACATTTTCAGTCAAATAAATGTTGGGGAGCTTGGTTTACATTAATGGAGATGGATTTGACAAGGAGGTGTTTACCATGATTTCTTTCTTCTTTTTTTTAAACAAAAACTTTATAAACAATGTGCCAAAGTTTGCGTCTTTGACACCAGAGATGCACGCTTCCGAAGTTAGGAATCTATTGTTTGTAGGCTTTGTGGAAACATCTTTAAACCATCGACACAGTTCCTCAACGGGTCTGCCATCAGCTTTCTTTCTCCTGATCCAAGCTCTGATTTGAGGCTCTCTTTGCTCCTCGTCACATCATAGTCACAGCATTCCTCAAAGCGTAGCGACTCTGGAACACATTTGCTGCTTCATCAAACGTTATCATCCTTCCTTCTTCTCTCCTTTTTGCCAACAAAATCAATCAAAACGATTTTTTTAGTTTCCAGCTGGGGATGCTATCTGTAGGCATTCCATGCAGTTAGCACCTTCTTGGCCAGGTGATCCCCAAGAAATCGTTCAAAGTGTCTGGCCACCAGCAGAATATCGACAGAGTGTGTTTGAGGTTGCACAAACTCTTTGGTTGTACATAAACAGCATTATCTTTCAGGTGTTAACTCCAAATACCTCGGGAGGAGGACCTGGGGTTGGAATTGAGAAGCGTTCCACTCCGGACTTGTGCAAACAAAGTTTTTCACCTGTTTCCGCAAAAATATTAATAACGTCTCTCTGGACTTCACGTTGTGTTACCCAATGTCACTCAGTCACTCCGATCCACCTGCAAGGCCTTCAGCCACAGTTTGGTGCATTATTATTCTCCCCTCTGGATTGCTGCACCTGCCTCACACAAACCTTGCCTAGCTTTATGCCATGGAAACCAAGGCCTTCAAGATCATTGGAATCTCCTGCATTGATTCTGAGTCTATATATTTCACATCACAGACACGTTGGTGGTCTCAATGTCTTTTACCGCCTTCTTTCTGGTCTTCAACCATCTGCTCTTTCCTTGCTTCTCCCTCCCAAGATTCTGCAGGTCACACCCACTCCAGAAGCAACCCCCTTCTATTGAAACTCCCAAAATCCGGAATCTTTGCTCACCTCCACTCACTCGTTAGTCTTTTTCCCCCACCTGCAGAACCAACTTTCACATTCTCTTCGAATCTCATTCTTGCCTCCAGGTCTTCAAGACAACTGTTCATTACCATCTCAGATCATCCCCTTCCAAATCCATGATGTTTATACCCCTAGAAACACTCCCCAAGTCAGTCTCTTTTCAAATTTTCCATCTTTCCTACCTGAGAGTTTGCTTCTGTATCAATCTTGTCCCCTTCATGCATCCTCCCCTTCCCCTCATTTTTCCCACATCCCTTATTTTCCCTTAATAGTCCCCTGCCGGTGTACACCGGAGGGGACTATAGGTTTGCACGCCGTCCCTCCGTCTGTCAGTCTGTCAGTCTATCAGTCTGTCAGTCCGTCACGCAAAGAACAGTTTTCCGGACTTTTTTTCTAAACTCTTAATGCTAATGATTTCAAACTTGGCACATGGTTTCCTCATGATAAGTTACAGATCAAGTTCGAACTTCACGACGTTTCGATCATTTTTGACAAAGTTATGGCACTTTGAACTTTGGGAATTCTGATAATTCTGATGATCCTTAACTCGGTGCCATTTTAAGTTTTAATTTCCTTTAAAAAACATTTTCTCTGCAATAATATAATAGGACCGATTGAGATCAAATTTACACCGTAGGGGGGACTCGGTCTGTAGAATATTTTAATGGTAATTATGACGTCACAGGTCACGTGGTTCGGCCGCCATATTGTTTTTCATGAAAACATGAAAACACCTTTTTCTCTGCAACGGCTGAACAGATCGAAGCCAAACTTTGCAGGCAGAATCGCATACCCATGACAAACAAAAAAGTCAAAGAGCATGACGTCATGCATCACATGGTTTCAGAGTTATGACGTTTTTAAGCATGAACCTTTAAAACCGAGCTGCTCCCTCATTTTTGATCCAATCGAGGGGAAACTTCACAGATCTGTTCAGCATGTCAGTCTACTAAAATGTCCTTTCGGAATTTGCGATAGGGCACGTGGTTTGGCGGATATCGTTAATAAAACGAACATATTAAAAACATGGATATCTCTTGAATCGCTAGTACCTCAGACCGTGAGTTGGTAATTATATAATTCACACAGTGCAATACATGCAGGCTGCTCCACGGAGCGACCTTGCAGGCTTATCAACGAGGCGAGGCGTGACACACGTGTCTCAGTGTTATGTCTCAGTGTGTCTCAGTGTCTCAGTGTCAGTGTGTCTCAGTGTTACCTTACATCAAGTTTGAAAACCAGTGTCTCAGTGTCAGTGTGTCTCAGTGTGTCTCAGTGTTACCTTACATCAAGTTTGAAAACCAGCATCAACCATGCATAAATTTGCATATTCGATCATTTTTGACAAAGTTATGGCACTTTGAACTTTGGTAGGGGACATGTATTGCAGCGCACTACTCAGAATGCTTGTTTTTCAAAGTTTTTGTCTATTTTGTCCTCTAACCCAGCTGTTGCTGTGTTGTCCCTCTTCCTCCATTGTTTCTTTCATTCTGTTACATCCTGTTCAAGCTCCTCCATGAGCCTCGACCTTGTCTCAAGAAAAAAAAAATACTTTATCGACATTCTAACCAATAGGGTTCAATGTGCCAATCACTTTGAGACTTTGATTGCTAACGATGGAATATTCTCGAAGATGGAAGTACAGAACTGTGACCAATAGGTCTTGCTGAATTTCCTGTCTCTCTCTCCACACCCCAAGTACTGGTTATCAGTCGCAATTGAAGGTAGAATTGCAAATTGCTTCTAAATGCTCATTAATACTTCACCTGCCTTCCAGTTATAACGACGTAAATGACTGCTGACAAACTCACCAGACTTCAGCGAACAGAACCACCCATTACCTGGAACTGTTGAGTTGTGAAGGTACAATTTGAAAGTCCAATCCAGCTTCAAAGCAAGACAAATTAATGAGGGAGCTCAGAAACAGCTATGATAATATTGTAGAGAACTAGAAACAGCTTAATGAGCTTACACTATATTCTACATACTTACATTACACCAGAGGGCCTTCACCTTTATTTATTGTATGCAAATTGGAACCTCAGTACATAGTGTATTCAAATTGGTCAGTTTCCAAGCTGTTGTTGATAACCATTTAAAAATCGTTCTTTGAGAAATGCTGTAATTGTCTGGCTGGAAATCGCACTCTTCTTTAAGAACATGTATATATTTTGATGTGCAATTAGAAGTTGAAATTGGGATAGGATTTGAGAAAAATAATGTTTCGACTCTCATTTTCATAGCTCTCCTGTTTCGCCTGTTTAGAAGTCCCATTGGAACATACTAGTGAGATACCCGTGCTACGCACAGGTGGGAGGCTAGAAGCAAACAGGCAATGCAGATACGGCAAATGCGAAAGCATGAAACCAATAAATTCCACATTCCTGTAGCACCCTCAGTCGCACGTCAGACATGGACAGCAAGTTCGTGAAGGACTTCCATGAAAAACGTACCCGTTTGTTTGGAAACATCGATTGTGGGTCGGTGGCGAATCTGCATATGGCGATCCGCGAAGTTCACATTTAGAAAGTAGAAGCCATCACGGCATGTCGTCATTCACTTGAACTCGATATCTCTTTTTTCATTCCAAACAACATAACTCCATTTCACAAATTAATCACAAAATAAACTTTTAACAACATTGTTAATGTTTCCTTCATTGTAAAAAAACTACCAAGTCAACAGTTGAAAGGATTTTGAGCCGATTGGTATTGGCTTTGGCAAGATCGATGGAGACAGCGATCTGTTAGCGTATACATTGCCCAAATAGCTATGTGGCATTGTGGCATTCTCTCATGTAGAGATTAAACTCACGTCGTTTGAACTTTGGCCGAGGTCATTATTTACTTTTAATGATGTTTATATATGAATCAAAAAGAAGATAATTGGTTTTTGGTCGTCCTTTCCGTATATCTCGTGGGATTGTGAGTTGGAGAGACGGCCATGATGGCGGGGAGGGGGTTGGCATTCTCTCAAGCAGGGATGCAACCCATGTCCTTAAAAAACGTCTTTGTCTGAAGTCACCGAGTCCGATCGGTGCAGCGATCGGTGCAACCGTTTGTGTGGCACCCGGGAAAATAACGTTATGCGGGAGTCCAAACCTGAAAATGCTGGAGGCCAAAGCTGAAATTGTAAAAACAATATAGCCTTCACCTATTTTACTCGAGGGGATCAGAGGATTACCCACCCAAAATATCGTCGCGATCGGTTCAGCCATTTTTGCGGTACCTTCGAACGGATGGACAGACAGACAGACGGGCGGACATTTGGTGAATTATAGTAAGATTTAGTTCATTGTGCTGTTTGCCACTGTGAAATCACATGTATTTTCTTCATTCATCTGCAAATGTCCTTGAAATTCCTGTAGAAATACACATATGTGCCTCCTAAAGACCTAGTCCTACAGGTGAAATACCCAATCTTCTCCCTAAGCCTTAGATCACTGTCGAAGTGTGAGCTTTCCCTTTTGTACATCTAATACAGAAAGTTGTATTATATGACAGATATTTTTTGTATTTTATGACAGATGTATGAAACATTTTTGCGAAATAAGCTCATTTTAATACTTGTGTATCCCAGTGAACCTCGAGTTGGTGATTCTGTTCTCACATTAAAATATATTTTGTTTTTGTCCACAATCCTCTCCATCGAGTTATGGTCGATATATACATTATTTCTACATAAACACTAAAAAGGCTGATAATTACTGTGTCATTGGAGGACACGTAACACCGATGCTTTCGATATTTGATGGTTATTTCAACAATCGGTTTGTTTGTGTTTCACACTGAAAGAAAAACGTAAAGGTAGAGAATGGCAATTGTGATATATGACAGGATCGACGATATGTTCGGCCTGAACGGCATGTACTGTATGAGGAAGATAGAGTTGGGATGAGTAGATCGAAGTTGGTCCATGTTGTCATCCATGGTCCATGCCATCGAAGTTGTCAGACAGGGAGATGTAGATGGAGTCATCACTGTTTGGTAGACGGTACAACACACATATGAACAAGAGGTGGGAGTGAAGGGGAAGCCGTAGCCAAAGGTATTCCTGGGGGTGAGGTGGAGAGAGGGCAGTGCAGGGCGAGTGAGGAAGAGAGTTTTTGATAAAGATAGCAACCCCACCTCCAGGACGAGGCTCAGGTCTATCATACCGGAGGAGGGAGTAGCCCGGGAGAGATACTAAGGAATCAGAGACATCATGAAGGAGGAGTCAGAGAATCAGAGACATCATGAAGGAATTGATTAATCATTTTTGAGTGATCGGTCCAAAAATGATATTTCAACTAGAGCAATGTGACTGTGTCGCCAATATGCTTCCGTGTCACCCTAACCGTGATAACAAGTAGATGCCCTCGTTCACTGTCCTAAAAATAAACAAGCTTGATTTCAATCCCTTCAGCTGTTTTCAAATATCACATTTTTACCAGATAAGACAGGTTTCATATGGATCAGTGAAGCAGTTTGAGAGAAGGTTTTTTTTATACATCAGCTTTCAAGTTGATATGGCTGCCAAACCATCGAAAATGTAAAGTCTGCATATGTATGGGTCGGGGATCGTGAAGTTTCGTGCTGATCGGATATCGTTAGTTTTTTTCTATCCAAGATGGCTTCCAAACCACCTAACCTAAGATGTCACAATTTTCAAACTATATGCAGCAATGGTGTTAGGTGACATTTGTAAAGTTTTGCATCAATAGAGTAAGTGGTTTCTGAGATATAATTATTTAATATTTTCCTTCAATCCAATATGACTGCCACACCATGTGAAGGATTTTGTTTTCGGATTTTTTTTTTTTTTTTTTTGTATACTGAATCGAGGCTCATGAAAGAGCTAACATTTATTTCACAAACAAATCAACCAGACAAACAAAATATATAAAAAGAGGGAGCAGAAGACAAGATGGGGAGAGAAGGGGAAGCACACAAACACAACATTTGAGAGCAGGGAGATGTGTGGGAGGGAGAGGGCTTGGGGGGAGGAGGCGTGGGAAGGGAGGAGGGGGGGGGGGGGGGTAGGCGAAGTATGAAGTATAAAACACAAGGACACCAAGGACTTCCAGGACAGAAGTTGGTATTTCAAAAAAGTGGATTTGGGGTGAAATTAGCAGGGGTAGAAAAGATCAAGGCTTTAGATGGGGGAAGATAAGAGATGGTGGTGAACAGATGTTTTAAAGACCTGGAGGGTGGAGTGGGATTGAAGAGAGTGAGGGAGTTTGTTCCAGAGGCACGAGAAAAGAGGAATGAAGGAGTAAAGGTGAGCAGAGAGTCTTGATTTTGGCAGTTTAGCCATTCGAGGGTTGCAGGCAGATCTTGTGCGACCTGTAGGAATATTTGGGGGACAGAGCCCAGAGAGAGCTGGGGGGGCAAGGCCAGAGAGGAGTCGGTAGAAGACGGAAAGACAACCAACCTGCCTGCAGTGAGTGAGTGAAAGGCCCTTGGAGTTAGCTTCATCGCGGGATATTCCAATGATTCTGAACGCTTTGGTTTCAACAGCGTGAAGCCGAGCTAGGTGTGAGGCAGGAGCACCAGCCCAGAGGGGAGAGCAGTATTCCATTGAGCTGCGGATGAAAGCCTTGTATGTGGTGAGGAGCTCAGGTGTGCCAAGGAAGGACTTCGCACGACGGAGGATGCCCAGGCGGTGAAGATGCCCAGACGGAGGATGCCCTTCACACGACGGAGGATGCCCAGAAGCGTGTAGCCGAGCTAGGTGTGAGGCAAGAGCACCAGCCCAGAGGGGAGAGCAGTATTCCATCGAGCTGCGGATGAAAGCCTTGTATGTGGTGAGGAGCTCAGGTGTGCCAAGGAAGGACTTCGCACGACGGACGATGCCCAGTCGGTGACTGGCTTTGGAGGCCAGATTTGAAATGTGGTTTTCCCAGGAAAGATCATGGCAGATAGTGAGACCGAAAAGCTTGAGTGAGAGAACTTCTTTGAGAGGATTATTCAGAAAGTGGATGGGAGGGTTGTCCAGTCGGTCTTTTCAGAGAGACATCGTAAGAGTGTGAGATTTGTCAGGATTGAAAGACATGTCCCACTTGTTTGCCCAGTCTGTGATTTTGTCCAGGTCTGCAGAGAGTGAGGAGGCTGCAGACTGCCGAACTGAGGGATGAGGAATGGAGCGACAGAGAGTAGAGTCATTGTGATCAACTTTCAATCGCCATGCCGAGTCGATGACACCTGTAAAGTTTTGAGTCGATCGCTTTGGTGGTTTGGGAGAAGATGTTTTTTTAAAGGTTTTAGGTTCAATCCAATATGGCTGCCAAACCATGTGACCTATGATGTCGTAAATATAATATCTCAATACAAATGGGTTATTGATCATGTGCATGCAATTTCAGATTTTTAGGACAAGGCATTCAATTAAATCATTTATGGCTGATGAGGATGTCATCATTATCATGCTTTTATTCTTCATGGTAAGTACTTGACAGTGTGCCGAGTTTAAAAAAATTCCAATCAGCGGTTTTGGAGAAATTTTTAAAAATTATTATTTAAGTTTAATCCAAAATGGCTGCCATACAACGTGACCCATGACATCGCAATTATTAAGAAAACATTTTGCATCGGTGTCGATCCTACCCTCAAAGTTTTGTCTCAATCGGGCATGTGGTTGCTAATACGACATTAAAAGTTGTGGACGGATTATGACCAAACTTGGTGGATGAGTTGGTGAGGCAACACAAACAAGCTGATTAGATTTTGGTTCAGGTCTGAATCCAGATCCAGTCTATCAGTGGATACAAACATAAAATGTTCAGCCTGGTGGGGATATGCGCTCAACCGAGTGCTGTTCTCGTTTGTAATGTTTTAAGTGCTATTGATTACAGGTTTTGAGTTATCAATGAAGCAGAATTTTTTAACATCAGAACAATACTTAACTATTTTATGGTACCTTTATAAGAATTTGTAAATTAGCTTTTTACTGCTCTCGTGAAGGTCTCAAAAAATATCTGACAATGGTCTCTAATTGTGTTCTGCCCCTGCGATGATGAATCTAATCCCACAACGACTCGTGTATTGTCGGATCCCAGTAAAATTGTATTAATTTGTATCGTTTATCCAGAACACCATTTTCTTATTTTTGATGATTTACATGGTAACGTATGAAGCCAATTTTATTATCATTAGTATGTCCACTTTCTATGTGAGCGGCAGGAAGGATCAAGTTATTTTCTTCTTTGGGGTATATAGATTACAGTAGATCTAGGCTCTGGTCCCTTGTGGTATTATGGTGGATGCGATAGGCATACATTCCTTAAGGATGTTGAGATTCCTCCAGATTCCTTTCATGCCCCACCATGTCACGATAAGCTATTTATACACGTTAACACAACTTGTATCCAAGGAGGAAAACTCCTTGAGGAGGGGAGATATTATTAGTATTAATATTGTTTTGTAATAACATTAATATTATGCAATTATCATAAGTGTTGCTATTACTTTTGTTGTTAGAAATGGCCTTGGAAAAACTCCACGATTAGCTAGCTTAACACGGATATACACCTTAACACGGATTTCACCCAAGTGTTACGGGGTCCTCCCCTATCGAGTCCCCGGCAGAAAGATGTGTTGTCCTTGTGTGAAAACCAGCCAATCAACCAACGAGTCCACACCAAGGGATACGAACAAACCACAATATATTATAACACTTCAAACCCACAATATTTTATCACACTTCAAACACCATATAATTCATATCTACAGGTGGTACCACATTATTGAGTCCCTTAACCCCCAAAATCACGGCCCTTTCCCCAATGTCTCTGTACTCCTCCAAGGCGACGTCGATTCGCTCCAGCGCATGGAATCAATGTCCGGTTCCAATCCGTGGAGGCGGAGACGATCGAACCAACCCGCAGGTCACGTGGTCCAATACCCAGCATGATAGCGGTAGAATGGGAAACAGGGCAAAGACGATTTCGGGTACGTACCCGGTGGCGGTTCAATCCGCGAGTCTCCTCAAAAACCCTCCCACAGCCGCGGACTGGTGGGTTGCACAGTCGTCCCTGGCAGCCCGCCGGAGAGAAACGCCTGGTCGACGCGCCGCCAAAAACCCGGTCACGGCCGGTGATGCGCGTGGCGAAAGTGGCGGTCGGCTTTCTCTCACTGCTCGGTCAGGAGCGGCAATCAAAACACGTTTCACTGCTCCGTCGGGAGCGGCAATCAAAACACGTCTCGCCGTTTTCTCTTCGCTCCACCCCTTTTCTCCGCTCCACCGCTTCCGGTCTTGATCCGGATTTCCGGCCCCATTTCCTCAGGAGGGCTTTTAATTCTTCTACCCACAACAACCCTTTCCCATAAATCACCATAAGCATAATATCTAGGATACTTTGAACCCACAACAGTAATCATAACAATCATCATTAGGGCCGAATACGTAACACAAGGTGGAAAACCCCCTTTGGGTAGGGGGGAAATTAAGTCACATCAAACTCCATTGTGTGCTCCTTAATCCTCCTGTCAAGGTTGGTTGAGATTGGATAAGTAATGACGGATTGTATTGCGGTCAGACAGACACCAAATTGTGGATTTTGGTATGATTACTTGTTTTGATGATCTTCCAAGATCCATTCTGAAAGCCTCATTATTACAAATGTGTTGGAATGTACACAAACATACAAACACACACACACACACACACACACACAACCACCCACCCCTCCCCCCCGCCCCCCACCACACACACACACACACACACACACACACACACACACACACACACACACACACACACACACACACACACACACACACAGACCCTTACACATATATGCATTCACACACAGCAGTGGATACATTGAGACATGGAAGGGCTCCATTGCACTTTTTGAACCCACTTATGGAGATAACAACCAATAGCACGCACATACACCCACACACGCACACGCACACACACACACACACACACACACACACACACACACACACACACACTTGCATGAGTTTATGACATTCATTCAGTAATGTTTTGAATCGGTCTTGGCCTTGCCATTTTGTATGAAGGATGTTAATGGCTATATGGATCCTTCTTCACTTTCATTATTCAACATAACCAAATGGGGCATTGACCATGGCCAGCCATTGCGTATTCCATCATTTTCGGGTATTCCAAACTACCAGTACACTTTTAAGCACTCGCACTCTGGCTGCCATGCACGCATCTTGGCAGAATTGTTCAATCTCAGATGTGGGATTCTGTAGTCCCCATAGAGGGGCTTGTCACTTTGACTTAACCACCTGGAAAACTGATTTTGACAGCAAGACTTTGTGGTAGAGCATTTCAACTTGTTTTTGGACAGTATCGGCAGTAACCAGAGGCACGGGCTCGGCACACTTTCAGTGCACAATGTTGGCTGCTCGGATTGTATTCCCACTCCTTGACTTTTTTCATATTTTGTTGCGTTACAGCCTGAATTTAAAATGGATTAAATTTAGAAGTTTTGTGTCACTGATCTACAAATAATATCCCATGTCAGTGGAAATTGTTTTTGGAATTTTTTGCAAAATAATTAAAAATGAAATGCAGAAATATCTAATTTACATAAGTATTCAATCCCCCAAGTGAATACTTTGTAGAACGGCCTTTGGCAGCGATTACAGCTTCGAGTCTTCTTGGGCATGTCTGTATCAGCTTTGCACATCCGGATTTGGGGAGTTTCTCCCATTCTTCCCTGCAGATTTGCTCAAGCTCTGTCAAGAGTCGATGGGGAGCGTCGGTGAACAGCAATCTTCAAGTCCTTCCATAGATTCTCAATGGGATTCAAGTCTTAATTCTGGCTTTCGTTCGGCCACTATAGGACTTTCACATTCTTGTCCTGAAACCATTCCAGTGTTGCTTTGGCTGCATGCTTGGGATCATTGTCCTGTTGGAACTTAAATCTTTGCCATAGTCTACGGTCATTTGAACTCTGAAGCTGGTTCTCCTCAAAGATGGCTCCATGTCTCTATTTGGCTACATTAATTGTTCCCTCTATCCTTCCAAGTCTCCCAGTCCAAGCCACTGAAAAGCATCCCCATAGCATGATGCTTCCACCACCATGCTTCACAGTAGTGATGGTGTTAGATGGGTGTTGAGCTGTGCTCAGTTCCTGCCAGACGTTGTGCTTTGGATTCAGGCCAGAGTTCAATTTTCGTCCTATCAGACCACAGAATAGTTAGCCTCATGCTCTCAGAATGTCACGTGCCCTTTTGCAAACTCTATGTGTGTTGCCATGTGCCTTTTTCTCAGGAGTGGCTTCTGTATGGCCACTCTCCCAAAAGCCTAGATTCGTCAAGTGCTGCAGAGGCTGTTGTCCTTCCCACAGGTTCTCCCATCTTAGCCAAGGAACTCTGTAGTTACCCTGCGCTTGCGAAGCGACAAGTGGGGTAAAGCATTCAATTCAGTACGTGTGCCGTGTGCCATACGAGTCTGCATTTTAAAAATCCATTTTCTCGGCAACCGTTGGCCCGATTGACACGAATTTTTTTTATCATAGAAGCGCCTCTGCCTGTATACATTTTTAAAATCATAATTATGACGTCATAGGTCACGTGGTAGAGGCGCCATCTTGGGAAAAATTCGCACCTCTATATCTCTGAAACCACTCCATGGAAAAAATTGAGACCTGTCTCATTGTCAACTACTCCCCATGGGGAATAAGATATGTTAATGATGATGTCATGGGTGCCTTCATTATGACATCATAATTCGACAAATACAACACTTATCCATTCGATCATTATTCTTTTTTTTTCAGCAACTGTTGATCTGATGGACATGGAATTTTCACCATAGGAGCGCCTCCTCTTTTAGAATATTTTTATGATGATCATGACATCATAGGTCATGTGGTACAGGCGCCATCTTGGAAAAACCGAAAAATGTTGCACCTCTATATCTCCAGAACCACTCTATGGAAAAAATTGAAACGTGGCTCATTGTAAATAACTCCTATGGGGAATAGGTGTCGTTAACGATGACGTCATTGGTTCCATAATTATAACGTCATAATTAGACAAGGACAATGCTTAGTCTAAACAGTTAAAATTTTATTGAGCATGATCTATGCAACAATTACATCAGAGAATATAAATTTATGATGTCATCGCTCACGTGGTCTGGTAGCCATATTGGATCAAAAAAAAAAAAGAAACGTTCAAAAACAGAAGAGGTGGCTCACACCAAGTTGAATGCGCAGGGTAAGTATTCTATGAATACCATCTATTTTTTCAGTGATCATTGTGTTCTTGGTCACTTCCCTGAGGTGACCTGGTTTCTCAGTTTGTTCAGATGGCCAGCTCCAGGAAGAGACTGTGTAGGTCCATATTCTTTACATTTCCTAATGATGGAGCTCACTGGGCTCTTGGGAACTGTCAACACTACAGGGTGAATCATAATTCCCAAGAGTAATAACATATTAGAGTAATAACAGTAATACATAATAACAGTAATAATACCATACTACAGTAATACAACAATTACAATACCTCCTTAGACATCGACTTCATCTGCCTGAAAAACTCAGTTGTCCGTATGACGTCCTCTGTTGTCCTCCATTGTCCATATGATGTACAAGATAATATTTCTCCATGTGTGGTGTGAAAGCCGACGCAAAATACCATGTGTTATGGTGCCAAATACTTCCTGAATGCGCTGTTTCAGTTCGTCAACAGATGTTCTGCAACCTCAGCTTTGACGTATCCCCACAGAAGCTGTGAAGCTGTTTTCATGATCTGCATCTGACAATTCACAAAGGACAGTTGGTTTATATGATTCCATGTGAAGATCTTCTTTCATTTTGTGACATAATGATGCACACGAAACACCCAACTCTGCAGAACGTTTCTGCAATGATTTTTTTTCGGAGATCTGAGAATGGATGTTTTATTGTTTTGAATTACCAAATCATGAATTTATGGTCGTCCGCTGCACTTGCTGTCGAGTAAACTTCCAGTCTGAAATATCCTTTTCCCCAAAGATGAAGATTTGTTTTTGCCGGTGCTGGCTTTCCAAAACGTTCCTCAATGTCTTCTTGCACCTGCTTCATCGTCATGTTTGTGTTTCTCCTCTTGTGGTACGATAACACTGCTACCAGCCTCTCTTCCACTGTAAATGGACCGGTGTCTGCCATCTTCGTTTAATGTATTATTTGTGTTGTCTAAATAAAAGGAAACAGTATAAATACATGGTATAAACAAATATTGCATAAGCAGCTAAAACTATGTCCTGGGACTTATGGCTCACCCTGTAGAAATTGTTTTATACCCTTCCCCAGATCTATGCCGCCTCAGAATTATATCTTGGAGTTCTTGCGGTCAGTTCCTTGGACTTTCTGGCAGAGTTTCTGCTCTGGCATGTACTGTCAACTGTGTGACCTAATATATAAAAGTGTGTTTCTTCTAAGCCATGTCCAATCAATTGCATTGGCCACAGGTGGACTCCAATCAAGTTGTGGAGACATCTCAAGGATGACCATAGGAAATTGGATGCACCTGAGCTCAATTTGCAGTGTCATAGAAAAGGGGTTGAATACTTTCTGAAGGCACTGTGTATATACAGGTTAAACTAGAACGGCACTTGGTGGAGTGCATACCTCCTCCAAAGTGAACAGTTTGTTTTGTATTCCACCTATAGGCTGGATCTGGATTCGGACCTGAACCAAAATCTAATCGGCTTGTTCTTGTCATCCAAAAGACTCGTCCACCAAGTTTAGTCATAACTCGTCCACAAGTTTTTCAAATATCATGTTATATATCGCTTTTCACCCGATCTCTTAATAGTGAAGAATAACTAAAAAATTCAATAACTCTCTCATCCGAATCCATATTCAGATCTTCACCAAAATTGAATCGATTCGATCTTCTCACACACCCAACCTGTCCATCAAGTTTCGTCCAAATCCGTCAATACCTTTTTGAGATATCCTCCTATATGTCGGTGTTAGCGCTATCACTCAATGGTGAAAAATCACTTTAAAATTATTTAACCCGGATTCGAATATTCACACAAATTGAATCAAGTCTTCCTTATCACATACGCAACAACCTCTCGACCAAGTTTCGTCCGAATCCATCCACAACGTTTTGAGATACCCTGCCATGTATCGATTTTGGCCTTATCTCCCAATCGTGAAGAATCACTTTTAAAATTCTAGTAGCCGGATCCGAATCTTCACCAAAATCTAATAATTTCGTCCTTGTCACATACGCTATCTCTCCACCAAATTTCGTCCGAATCCGTCGACAACTTTTCGAGATATCTTATTCACAAACAGACAGACAGGGGTGAAAAAATAACCTTCATCCAGCTTATGTGGTGGAAGTAAAGACAAATGGGGATCAATATACAGCATAACAAAACACATGACTAAATCATTGTATGTGTGTGTAGCTCCCATAGTTTGTGTTCGATCGCCCATACAGAATGGAGGATTGAGTCGACTTTTTCACAAATCAGCTGTCCAGGCCTGATATTTGACTGAAACCCCAATTCTAAAGCAGCCATGTTTAATGAAACCCATACCAGAGAGGGCAATGCACCCCAAGTTTACCCATTTCATCACAATGCCGGTCATGCACATGTTTAAATAAACTTAGAAATACCCTAACCTTTTCATTTCTTCAAGGATGAACAGCATTAGAACTCCATGCTGGCAAAAAGGGCAAAATTCGTTTGGACGGTGCAGCAAGTTAAGCCCACATAAAGGGCTTCTGCGGTCGTACATTATTTTCCTAAATGTTAATGAAACAGGCAAACATTTATCTCGTGCTTTGTTCCAAATGGAGCCAGTGAGAGAAGAGGAGGTGAAATTTGAAAGGGCAGAGAGATTCACTGCTTCGTGTTGGCGATACAGCGGAATAGGGTCCACAGATTGCGGTCCGAGGCAGGAGGGTACATTGGTACACCTTGAAATAACGTTTCAATAACTTGTTGGATGAAAAGAACCAAGGAACAAATGCCCAATGTGCCTCTTTCGCTATAGATGCTGCTGAGATGTGAATTGATGTAATCGTTCAGTTATGTCATTGCCAACTGCACTGTTGGTCTTGATTTGCATTGGCAATGGTTAGTGAGTTGTGTCAATGGCTGGGTCAATCCAAAGAATTGCTCACTGGTTGCAGGTTGCACCATCGATACTAATTTTTTTTTTTTTTTTTTGTCATTCATTTGACAATGACGTCTACCTTCAGGTAAGATAACGTGATTGTTTGGCGATTCCCCATTGTCAAATATATGGAAGGAGGACGAAATGGACCACGAATGGCTCAGCGGTTGTCGCTTTGTTCGGCATTGCCTCTTTCTCCCTATCCTTCCAGGCCCATATAAACAAAAGCAGATGGAGCAGAATTGTTTATGGGGCAATGTTCAAGCTGGCACACAACACCTTCTCATTTACATACATTTGCATACATATAAACTTGTTCCTTTTCATTTTGTTGCCAAATGAGTAATTGAGTTTTGGCTGGAGTTCGGTAAGCCTCAATTATTTTCATTCCTTATTTCTGCCATGTTTGACCTGTCTTTGCAAAACATAATCACAACAGTGTCAATGTTAATAAATGGTGTAGAACAGCAATCGTAATACAATTTTATTTAACTTTAAAAGCAAAATGAGAACACAGAATAAATTGCTTCTGAAAAGTGTTTTTTTGTTGTTGTTGTTGTTTGGTTTTGTGGTGTGTTTCAGTTGGTCTGTAGCAGATAATTATTTTGTGTATTTATCTTGATTTCACCACAATATAAACCAATTCATCATGTCGTGATCCTCAATAGAGGGTGAATGAGAAAAATAAATAACGGGGGGGGGGGGGGATAAATAGGCGTGAGGAGAATAGGCTCACCGTGTTTTCTAGCTCCAAGTGGTTATGACCATCTGGGATAGTTGCCGGAGGATAAGATAACATAATGATCCACAAGGAGTTTGCCTGCAATTGGGATCGTCTTACATCATGCTAAAATTTGGCACATCTCTTTCTCTTTATGTGCATGTGATATGCATGTATATATATATATATATATATACAGATGTGTTTGTACCCCTTCATAAGGGTAGGTTTTAAAGGCCAATCTTTTAACATGTATTGTGTTCACCCTCGGTCTATTTTTTTAAGGTTAAAACAAACTCGATAACCATTTCCCATAAAAGAGTAATTATGTCTCTTGTATTGGAACTGTAGACGGTGGCTTGCAAACTAAGCCTCAATGGTGGTGTACATAAGCGTTTTTTTTAAATAACAATAAATACAGGATTGAGGGAGGTGAAATATGCTGCACGTGATGTGCAACATGCGCAGAGTAAAACAAGTGATCAATTACATCCGTATGATGTCTAATAAATAAAGAAGATACAAGGACACCTGACACTAGGCTGAGGCTTCAGAATTTGGCACGCTCACGAGGCTACACTGTCAAATATACTGTTTCAACCCGTCATATTTGACAGGCTCTTTATGAGTATATATATATATCGTTACGGACTGCGCAAAATGGTGGACCAATGACCAATGAAAGAAAGGACATTCACGGACAGTTGGAACGGAAACATTTAACGATTCGATTTATTTATAAATATGTACAGTGCAACTTGTCGATAGGAAACAAAAAGGGACAAGAAGCAGAAACTTAGCCTAATGATGTCACTTGAATTTGTAGTAATCATCACAGACACAGATTTTGGATTTTCAAAATGGCCGCCATAAAATACATATTTTGCGCGATCTCGGCTTCTAGTCAACCTAGAAACTTAATTAAATATGCTAATCCTATGTTTTCTGGGTCAAGGAATCCAATAAAGGCCTCAAAATAGTGCTCAGGATTATAGAAAAGCAACAAACAAAGGTAATTGAAAAAAATTGTCTTTATATTTGTGATATAACTGTATTACATAATACATGATATTGCAAGTCTTTTGAAGTTATAGGTATGGGTTTATAAAGCAAGAAAGCAGCCTTGTTAGTATCAGATTGAACTATAAGTCCTACACACAGGATCTACTCGGTCTATACCGTTCAGGAATATGCTTTTACAGATCTTCATCACTGTCCTGAGTGTCATTTTCGCAAAGGTGTCTACGCAAATGCCAACATTAATTTTTGGATTCCTCATGCTCTGAATATTCCAAAAAATGTATAGTTTTGCTAATCTCCAAAAAATTTGAACGAAAAAACATAGTGAACCTGACTATGAGCACAAGTGCATCCAATTTCCTTTGATCATCCTTGAGATGTTTCTACAACTTGATTGGAGTCCACCTGTGGCCAATTCAATTGATTGGACATAATTTAGAAAGGAACACACCTTTCTATATAAGGTCCCACAGTTGACAGTGCGTGTCAGAGCAGAAACTCGACCATGAAGTCCAATGAACTGTCCGTAAAATTCAGAGATAGAATAATTGTGAGGACGTATAGATCTGGGCAAAGGTCTAGAGTGTTGAAAGTTCCCAGGAGCACAGTGAGCTCCATCATTAGGAAATGGAAAAAATATGGAACAACCCAGACTCTTGCTATAGCTGGCCATCTGACTAAACTGAGCAACCGGGCAAGAAGGACCTTGGTCAGGGAGGTGTCCAATAACCCAATGACTACTTTGAAATAACTACAGAGTTCCTTGGTTGAGATGGGAGAACCTGCTGGAAGGAGAACAGTCTCTGCAGCACTTTACAAATCTAGGCTTTATGGCAGAGTGGCCAGACAGAAGCACATGAATGGGCACATGAGGAAAAGGGCACATGAGAGCACACCTGGAGCTTGCAAAAAGGCATGGGACAGACTCTGGGAGCATGAAACAAAATAATCTGTGGTCTGATGAGACGAAAATTGAACTCTTTGGCCTGAATGTAAAGCACTACTTCTGGAGGAAATGGAGCACAGCTCATCTCCCATCCAATACCATCACTACTTTGTCCTGTCGTGGTGGCAGCATCATGCTGTGGGGATGCTTTTCAGCGGCAGGGACTGGGAGACTTGTAAGGATAGAGGGAATAATTAATGGAGGCAAATCCTTGAGGAGAACCTGCTATAGAGTGCAAAAGACCTTAGATTGTGGCAAAGATTTACGTTCCAACAGAATAATGACCCCAAGCATACAGCCAAAGCAACACTGGAATGGCTTCAGTACAAGAACCTGAAAGTCCTTGAGTGACCCAGCCAAAGCCCAGACTTAAATCCCATTGAGAATCTTTGGAAAGACTTGAAGATTGCTGTTCACCGACGCTCCCCATCTAACTTGACAGAGCTTGGGCAAATCTGCAAAGAAGAATGGGAGAAACTCCCCAAATCCTGATGTCCAAAGTTAAAACAGACATGCCCAAGAAGACTCGAAGCTGTAATCGCTGCAAAACCCGTTCTTGCACCACATACACGTCTATTAGGTTTTGACTCATGGGGCTGAATACCTATGGAAATTAGGTATTTCTGTGCAATATTTCATTTTCAATAAATTTGTAAAAACTTTCTAAAAACAAGTTTTCACTTTCTCATTATGGGGTATTTGTTGACCCCTTTGTCGATTGTTGACAGCAATTTAATTTGATCCACTTTAATTTCAGGCTGTAACAATAAATTGTGAAGATGTCAAGAGGTGTGAATACTTTCTGAGGGCACTGTATATTGTGACACGATGGCCTAGAGATAGGCATTCTCCCTTCTGAGCTGTGTAGCCTGGGTTTGAATACCGACCCAGCTATAAACTGTCATCTCTGTGTTTCAGACAGGGTGATTCATCAAGCGAGCCGTCCCTTGGATGGGTGTCAAAGTGGGCGTCCCATCTATCGGCATCAGTTGGTAAACGTTAAACATCCCACGGTGTCCTTCACGAAGAGGAGGCACCCTGACCAAATTACAAATGCCTGCTCCAACCCAGAAGAGCATTGCGTCAGCGGCACGGCCACGCCCTCAATCAATTATGCTATCCCGCAGCCTTGTTTTGCATACAAAAGAAGAAGATTCGCCAAATTGCACTTTTCCATGTGTACAAAGTACTTTGGAAAGGAAGTTCAGCCTGGTATTTGTGCATCGTGTGTGAGATGTGTTCAAGCATTTAAATGATGTGGAGTGCTGGGTCACTATAAATAGAAAGTATATTATTTTTTATCCAACTTCACATTATTCGGAAGTAAATGGACATCTCCATATTGTATGCCTATTGGTGGTTGGGTGGAAGGCAGGTGGAGGTGGGGAAGATTGAGACAAGAGATGCAAATCTATCTATAATTCCAGTAATCTCTGTCTGTCTGTCTGTACGTCTGTACGTTTGTCTGTGACCGCTGTTTCTCGACAACCACGGGTCCGATATACTTTTAACTTGCCAGGTATATTGCTGGGTACCCGAGGATGTGCCTTTTCAAGGTTTCATATTAATCGGACAATTACTTACCGAGCTATGTCCAAAAAACGATTCAACCAATCAGAGAGCAGCGAACGATCGCGTGTGCCGAACGTGGCGGGCACACTCTGCCTCGGATGGCACATTTGAGAGCGTATTCATTTATTTCACGTTTGCAAACTATGTTGGCGTTAAACTATGTTTTAATAAAGTTTTAAAACTAATAAAAACCAATTTGCGATTCATTCGCTTTCCTGCGCGTTTGTGCACGCGATGGCGATTGCTTTACCAAACTCCGGAAGCCGTTCGCTTTGGACCAAACCATTTCATGTAAATAGAGGGGGGGATATAATTTTAGATATAGATATAGTACGGGCATGCCCTAGTAAGTGAAAATGGAAGGAGTAAGTGAAAAAAGGAAGGTTGGAAATAAAATAGATAAAAATAGAGGTGAGACCAGAAATTGGAGGGAAGGGAAGGCATTGGGAAGTGTGCTGGAGGTGAAGGGCAGGAGGGGGGGGGGGGGGCAATAGGGACATTGCAAGGCAGGATGGTTAAATTTAATGATTGCTGAATATCATCAGATTTTCTTTCCCTAAATCACTGAACACATCACAACAGATATGCTTAAAACACTTAAAGCAAGATGCTTCTAGGCAATCCTGATATGCTTATGACCCACTTGAGATCTGCGTAACAGCAACTCCTGAGACTCTCGCAGGCCCCAAACACCGAATGCCTCATTCACACTACAAGTTGTTTCGTTCCGAGAGGAATTACTAATCCATGTGCGCCAAGTGGCCGGCCCTCTCCGCAGTATGCATCGTGTCCGAAGTTCTTGCTTCGGAAGTGAAAATGTAATAAGTTACACAATAAGCAGCCCTACAAGATCCATTTTGGTTTGTTATAAGACTTAACAGTTAAGAAGAGTTATGCTGTGCCAGAAATATAGTTTTTTTTTGTAAAAACTAAACAGTTAACAATCTCTCAATATATGGATCATATAAACACCTTTATAGGCTTACCTTTGAAATCACGAGCCCTGGTTTTAACAGGGTAGAGCATGCACAAACAATGCGGGGAAGGCAATGGCAAACCACCTAGAGTATAACCCTCCCAAGAAAATGCTTCGGGAGCACCAACGCTCCTTAAAGAGCACTTTACATCAAAATCAAAATCAAATATTGCTTCCAAGCACAAGTCCCTTCATATTTTTTGCTCGTCTCTTCATCATTTCCCCATTTCTCTCCTGCTTGTCTACCAGTTCCCCCTCTGCTCCGTTGTTCAATGCTCAGCCACTCACTTCTCTGTCGACCGAAGTTCCATGATCCTCAACATCCATCTGTATAATAACAACGTCCATCCAACAGATTGTTTCCAAGATGCCAGAAATATTCACATAATGCATTGTATTGCACAGATTAACCAAGTACGACAAGGTGGTACATCCTGAGAGTCTTTCTGTGACACCGACCATGAGCATCATGATAATAAGTATCAGGACTGAGCTGTATAATTATTCCATTCAGTGCAAGGAAGCTTTACTTTTGGAAGGTATATCAACCTGAATATGACTTGCACTTAGCCTACAGACATCCTGGGTTAGGGTTAAATTTATGGGTAGGTTTCTAATTACATATCTGATATCTCTTGTTAATTGCAGATCTGCCAAGCAGCTTAATATCCCTTCAACCTTTTAGGCACTCTTCGGATAGATACAACTTTTTACTTTTGTAGCAGCTGCCTAAGAATATTTTAGGTTGAAACAATTATGGAATTGTGGTGATTGAAATGGTGGTCTCTTCTTGCACCAAATACAGTAAAGCATGTGCAGAACGACCACTCAAAGGAAACCGAAAAAGTGGCTTTTATAGACAGGTGGTCTTTCTGTACAGGTTTGCGGCTGCCATTTTGCTGCAGTACAGCGACGATATTCAAGCACAAGCACCCAAACGTATACAGTAAGCAAACCTGCCTTGGTGACCTTTATTACATCCACCACCAGAATCAACAGCCCCTCATCCACTCACTCACACACACACACAAAAAAAAAAAAACTAACCAGCACCCTTACAACATGCACCACTCAAACAAAAACACATTCATGCAAAACCACACCCACTCCTGCAACAAACACACCCACTCCTGCAAAAAACACACCCACTCCTGCAAAAAACACACACACACACACCTCCATTTCTCTTCCGTGCTCAGTCACTACCCCCTTCAGACTGAAATGAACCACCACTCACAAACTCAACCTACACCGTTTGACATGCCTCCATAAACTTCCTCCATATCCAAAATGAGCCTTTCAAGGCAACCTGGGCCACTCAGTCACACACCCTCCTTATTTCTGTCCCACACACTCCAAGCCGAGCAATAAATGCAGAAAAGGTATTGCCAATATGCCCTCTACACCCCACCTCAAATGGCTGACAAGAAACTCGCCAACCCTTCTCCCGACACTCTGCCTCCAGCTCACTGTACTTTCCTCTCTTCTTCTTGTGCACCTCCTCCATGTTCTCTTCCCAAGGTACAGACAATTCCCCTAAGATGACCTGTCGTGTTGCACCTGACCAGATGACAATGTCAGGCTGCAACCTTGTCACACAGATCTCCTCTGGGAATACCAATTGTGGCTTTCGGTCTGCCACCACCTGCCAATCACAAGCATCTGACAGCCCTCTTGCTTTCCACCTACTCCTCCTCTTTCCACCTCTCACCACTTCGCCCTCTTTGACAAACAACACCTCTCCCCTATCGGTCTCCTTCTCCACTCTTCTCTCTCGATCTCAGCCCCTTTTGTTGCACCATCTGCACGACCACCGCCAGCACCTGATCATGTCGCCACTTGTATTGTCCTGCTGCCAATGCTACTCAGTGCATGCTGCACCGTTCCCAAACCTCCGCACAAAGAACATCTCTCCTCCTGCAACAACCCCCACAATCTCAAGTTTACTGGTGACGGAAGCACATCATACGTTGCCCACAACAGGAAACTCAACAATATTGGCTCAATCCACCAAATATATATACCGTGCATGCAGAAAGTATTCAGACCCCTTCACTTTTTTCACATTTTCTTATGTTGCAGCCTTATGCTGCAATCGTTTAAATTCACTTTTTCCCTCATCAATCTACACTCAATACCCCATAATGACAAAGAGAAAACAGGATTTTAGAAAGTTTTGCAAATTTATTAAAAAGAATAAACAGAAATATCACATTGACATAAGTATTCAGACCCTTTGCTATGACACTTAAAATTTAGCTCAGGTGCCTCCCATTTCTCTTGATCATCTTTGAGATGTTTCTACACCTTGATTGGAGTCCACCTGTGGTAAATTCAATTGATTGGACATGATTTGGAAAGGCACACACCTGTCTATATAAGGTCTCACAGCTGACAATGCATATCAGAGCAAAAACCAAGTCACGAGGTCGAAGGAACTGCCTGCAGAGCTCAGAGACAGGATTGTGTCGAAGCACAGATTTGGGGAAGCCCACAAAAAAAATTCTGCTGCATTGAAGGTTCCCAAGAGCACAGTGGCCTCCATAATTCTTAAATGGGAGAAGTTTGGAACAACCAGGACTCTTCCTAGAGCTGGCCGCACGGCCAAACTGAGCAATTGGGGGAGAAGGGCCTTGGTAAGAGAGGTGAAAAAAATCCCGATGGTCACTCTGGCTGAGCTCCAGAGATCCTGTGTGGAGATGGGAGAAACTTCGAGAAGGACAACCATCACTGCAACACCACCGATCTGGGCTTTATGGTAGAGTGGCCAGACAGAAGCCTCTCCTCAGTGAAAGACACATGAAAGGCCGCTTGGAGTTTGCAAAAAAGCACCTAAATGACTCTCAGGCTGTGAGAAACAAGATTCTGTGGTCTGATGAAACCAAGATTGAACTGTTTGGCCTCAATTCAAAGCGTCGTGTCTGGAGGAAACCAGGCACCGCTCATCACCTGCCCAATACCATCCCAACGGTGAAGCATGGTGGTTTCAGCATCATGCTGTGGGGGTGTTTTTCAGCAGCAGGGACTGGGGGACTAGTCAGGGTTGAGGGAACAATGAACGGAGAAAAGTACAGAGATACCCTTAATGAAAACCTGAAACAGAGCGCTCAGGACCTCAGACTGGGCCGAAAGTTCACCTTCCAACAGGACAATGACCTGAAGCACACAGTCAAGACAAAGCAGGAGTGGCAACTCTGTGAAGGTCCTTGAATTGCCCAGCCAGAGCCCTGAATTGAACCCAATCGAACATCTCTGGAGCGACCTGAAAATGGCTGTCCACCGACGGGCCCCATCCAACCTGAAAGAGCTTGAGAGGATCTGCAGAGAAGAATGGCAGAAAATCCCCAAATCCAGGTGTGCAAAGCTTGTCGCGTCATACCCAAGAAGACTCGAGGCTGTAATCACTGCTAAAGGTGCTTCAACTAAGTACTGATTTAAGGGTCTGAATACTTAGGTAAATGTGATATTTCAGTTTTTTCTTTTTAATAAATTTGCAAAACTTTCTAAAATCCTGTTTTCTATTTGTCATTATGGGGTATTGAGTGTAGATTGATGAGGGAAAAAATGAATTTAAACGATTTCAGCATGAGGCTGCAACATAAGAAAATGTGAAAAAAGGGAAGGGGTCTGAATACTTTCTGAATGTACTGTATATATATATATATATATATATATATATATATATATATACACACAATATACATACACACACATACACATATAGACTGGAGGAGGATGGGGTGTGGCGAGGGAATCTTAAGTCATACTCCTTATCATTGGCATAATGCTACACCTTACTCTAAAATCCTTGTCAAATTTTTTTTTTCCGACTTGCTTGCGATAAACAGCGCCAAGGCCTTGAAACGAATTGCTTTCATCAGCGGACACAAGTTTTGTGAATCCATTTCCTTGCCACCACTCATGGGAGCACGTATTTTTCGTCTATATTTTCCTGTTGCTCAGTGGGTGCTTTTTGGCCTGCCTTCTTGGCTTGCAACCAGCTACTGAT
Organism: Myxine glutinosa; assembly: GCF_964187855.1. Lineage (NCBI taxonomy): Eukaryota > Metazoa > Chordata > Myxini > Myxiniformes > Myxinidae > Myxine > Myxine glutinosa. The sequence continues at coordinate 36,257,898 of NC_136264.1, read as the reverse complement.
TGACCACTGCCTGGTCTGTTGGCTTGTAGGGAAAGATGATACGGCCTTAATGTAGTTTATCTCACCCGCAGTGGCATTCAGATCACCCAGCAACACAGACACTTGCTCCCTCACCCCTGCTGTGTTTATCAAGTGGCAATTTGTGCAGCAGCTTAACAGTTTCTGAGTCGCTGTGTAATGCTTTGCCTTTTCACAGGATATATTCATGATCATGATTGTGTTAATTTCCATGTGCAGCATCAGATTTCTGGTTATTTTGAGTTTCTATTAAATCACTTGCAAAACCTGCGTGTAATTGAGCACGTTTGGCTGCCCATCTGGTCACTATATACAGATTAAAATACAAAGCAGAGTTCGTAAGCTCTGGATTTGGCAGCGTTACTGCTGAGTCACTAAATTCTCAACACCTTTTCATCGTGTGTCAAATTGGTGTTCTATAACTTGGGACAAAACTTTTATTATGTGAGTGAAGTAGAGAATTCTGTTTCATACGAACAAATGCCTGTGAAGTTTCATCATGCACTTATTTTGCTGTTGTCGTTTAACATTAATACAATGAATTACATTTTATCCTACTCTGTTCTAAACCATAAACCATAAATGGCTTCACAGCAACGTAATAACACAATGTCTCCATGTTTTAAATTCTGCACATTCTCATAAACACACGGTTAAACAAGAACGGCACTCGGTCGAGAGCATAACTCCGCCAGGCTGAACAGTTTACATTTTGTCTCCCTCTGATAGGTCGCATCTGAATTCGGACCTGAACCAAAAGATAATCGGCTTGTTCTTGTCACTTGGCCAACTCATCCATCTACTTTTGTCATAAGTCGTCCACAACGTCTTGAAATATCATGTTATATATTGTTTTTGACCCTATCATGTCTCAATGGTGAAGAATCACTTTGCTCTTTACTTCTTCTGGTTCCTTCTGATGACTCCACCTTTGCTCTTTACTTCTTCTGGTTCCTTCTGATGACTCCACCTTTGCTCTTTACTTCTTCTGGTTCCTTCTGATGACTCCACCTTTTCTCTTTACTTCTTCTGGTTCCTTCTGATTACTCCACCTTTGCTCTTTACTTCTTCTGGTTCCTTCTGATGACTCCACCTTTTCTCTTTACTTCTTCTGGTTCCTTCTGATGACTCTACCTTTGCTCTTTACTTCTTCTGGTTCCTTCTGATGACTCTACCTTTGCTCTTTACTTCTTCTGGTTCTTCCTGATGACTCTACCTTTGCTCTTTACTTCTTCTGGTTCCTCCTGATGACTCTACCTTTGCTCTTTACTTCTTCTGGTTCCTCCTGATGACTCTACCTTTGCTCTTTACTTCTTCTGGTTCCTCCTGATGACTCTACCTTTGCTCTTTACTTCTTCTAGTTCCTTCTGATGACTCTACCTTTGCTCTTTACTTCTTCTGGTTCCTTCTGATGACTCTACCTTTGCTCTTTACTTCTTCTGGTTCCTCCTGATGACTCTACCTTTGCACTTCTTCTGGTTCCTTCTGATGACTCTACCTTTGCTCTTTACTTCTTCTGGTTCCTCCTGATGACTCTACCTTTGCTCTTTACTTCTTCTGGTTCCTCCTGATGACTCTACCTTTGCTCTTTACTTCTTCTGGTTCCTTCTGATGACTCTACCTTTGCTCTTTACTTCTTCTGGTTCCTTCTGATGACTCTACCTTTGCTCTTTACTTCTTCTGGTTCCTTCTGACGACTCCACCTTTGCTCTTTACTTCTTCTGGTTCCTTTTGATTTCTCCACCTTTGCTCTTTACTTCTTCTGGTTCCTTCTGATGACTCTACCTTTGCTCTTTACTTCTTCTGGTTCCTCCTGATGACTCTACCTTTGCTCTTTACTTCTTCTGGTTCCTTCTGATGACTCTACCTTTGCTCTTTACTTCTTCTGGTTCCTTCTGACGACTCCACCTTTGCTCTTTACTTCTTCTGGTTCCTTTTGATTTCTCCACCTTTGCTCTTTACTTCTTCTGGTTCCTTCTGATTACTCCACCTTTGCTCTTTACTTCTTCTGGTTCCTTCTGATGACTCCACCTTTGCTCTTTACTTCTTCTGGTTCCTTCTGATGACTCCACCTTTTCTCATTACTTCTTCTGGTTCCTTCTGATGACTCCAATGGACTATTGGGTTTTCTATTACATTACGATTGTACCATATCCTGATGCTGTGTGGATTCTGCTTCCCCACTAATGGACCTCTGGTAGCTTGTAACTGTTGCTGCGTTTTTGCCTGAGGAAGAACTGCTGAAATCTATCTATCCAGGTTCTTCCCAAAATCTTTGTTCCTTTCACATTTCTTTCTTCTTTTTCATAATTCTCTCTATTCATTGTAATTCTTGCTTCTTCTTTGTTTCTCTCTTTCTTTATCTATCTGTCTTGCGAGAAGTGAATTCTTGCAGAATTTTTTCTGGAAGGTTCACTTGGCTGCACCTGGATTGGTTTGAGGGTTGAGGAGTAGCAGCTGAAACCCGAATCCTATCCAGGTTCCTCCTGATGACTCCAATGCACTATTTGGTTTTCCATTACATTATAATTTTAAATAATTATCGTATCCGGATCTGAACCAAGATCCGGATACGAGAATTCTTCACCAAAATCGAATCTATTTGTCCTTGTCACACACCCAACCTGTCCACCAAGTTTCGTCCGAATCTGTCCACACCTTTTTGAGATATCGTGCTATAAATAGGCTTTACCACTATTACCCAATGGTGAAGAATACCTTAAAACAAGATTAAAAAGACATAAAATATCAAAGCCCCCATGGTTTTAGTAATTTTGCTGTCGGAGTTAAAGTCCGTCAGTCGGCCATATTTGGTCAGATTAAAAAGAAAATCTTCTTCATATGCCCTTCTTCCCTCTCACTCTCCCCTTCCCTCCCTTCCCTCCCCTCCCCCTCCGCTCCCCTCCCTTCCCTCCCTTCCCTCCCCCTCCGCTCCCCTCTGCTTTTATCCTACTCTGCCCTTCCCTCCTCCTCCCTCTCTCTTCATACTCACCTCACGGCACAAAGCGAACCTGCACTGCCAAGGCAACACCTGGTACTTTTGCTAGTATATATATATATATATATATATATATATATATATATATATATATATATATATATATATATATATATATATATATATATATATATATATATATATTGTTGTATTCCTGGTTATTAAAATCTGCCAAGGAAACGGATTGCCGAACGAGCTTTAACTCTGAGGCGTTCAGTCAAAAATATAGCAGAGAATATGCATGGGGAGGGAAGTGGGGGAGAAGCCGAAGAGCTTACCTTCAAGGATCCCACCGGCAGTCTTCAAACCTGCAATAAATCAACTCACACGACACGGAATTTAAACTCTATGAAAATACAGGTTTTATTAAAGAAATGCCGGTAACAAAATAAAACTGTATTCCTAAATTGGAGCACCCCCACACAGACTCGTAAATCGGCAAAGGATAATAGAATTGGAAAATAAATATGTGCTCTTTGTGTGGCACTTAGATCAAAGCGGCTGGTGTATCTCGTCAGGAATCATGAAAGACTGTCTGAGGCCTTGGCGGGAAACGCACGTTCGTTGGCGCGAACTAGGCCTCGCTGCGCATCTGCTCACTCCTGGCCTCGCTGAGAGCGCAGCGAGCAGGCAGTGCCCTTCCAGTCGTCGTTATTGCTTGGGAACACACAGTCCTCGGTCGCAGCTCTTCCTCCTCACGACCACGAGCAAGATCTCGGAACACGGCCATTCGCGATGAAGCTTCTTTGTGCGAGAGCAATAGCGACCGTTCCCTATGGGGTCCAGAACGAGAAGGACCAAGAGGACGTCGATGCTGAGAGAGAGAAAATGCCGATGCTGAGAGAGACCAAAATGCGACTGTTCACTATCAGATCCAGAATCAGAAGGAGAAGGAACGAGAAGGGGAAAATGTCCGCCGTTCCAATTATTTTGCATGCACGGCTCTGACGTTATCCATGCCTGCTTCACCAATCCCATAGTCCCTTCTTACCAGTCATCTGTGCCAATCAAATCCCTGACCAATCACTGCTCTTCTAGGCGTGGCCTCACAAACGTGCCTGTCCTCTGCACTTACCAAGTCGATGTTGTCAGCGATAGTGATTGATGCCTGGTTTCCGGTTGGTTTTTAATTAGTGTGGTTAATGGCCGATTTCTGGCTAGATGCGTGTAGTGAAGTGTCATAAGGAACAAAGGAAAAGTTTACAGAGGCAATTACAAACAGGTAATTAATTACCCATAATCCCTCGCTAATTAACAAGCCCCACCCCTCTGATGGGGACGAAGATACAAGCTTACCCGATATCCGGTCCACACAAATTTCGAACTTATGATACATCGAGGTTTCTTCTTCTTCACGACAGTCGGAGCACACTACCTATGCTATCTATCTGGACTAAGGTATCCCTACCCCCCACAAACGTAACAATATATTTACGTATACATATATACAGAGGTTGGAGAATGCATTATGGATCATTATATTATACACCCAACCGCAAATCTATATATATATATATACATAGCACTCATCAATCAACTAATGCTAGCAGATGGGACACCCAGTTTTACATCAATCTGAGTTATGGCACACCCCTTTGATGAATCTCCCTGCTTGTGAAACACCAGGGTGGCGGTTTATAGCTGGGTCAAGATTCAAACCCAGGCTGGACCTCGCCAATGCATGGCTACACATGCACAGGATCTGTCCATTCTTCACTTTTTAATGGTGAACTTGGACAATTTTCTTCCAATTTCATTACTTCGATAAAAACTTGAAATAACTTTTAACCTCAGTGTCACAATAAATAAATAAAAACCACCTTTAGAGGCCATTTTTCCCCGCAAAGCGGGGGTTGGCCTTTTCGGGCACCGTGGTTGTTGTTGTTTTTCGGTCCCCTTTTTGAAGCAATGTTTTACGGCCGGATGCCCTTCCTGACGCCAACCCTTTTTGCCGCCTTTAACGACAAACATGGAATTACCAGTGAACTGGTACTCAATTAGCCGATTAGATTAGTGTCACAATGAACTATATTAAAGTAGATAGATATACGTGTAAACCCACACAGACACACACTGTATAGATTACAATTGCCTCTCTCTCTCCCTATGGGAACTTCTGGAGAGGCCAATAAAAAGAGATGGGAACCGATATATAAATAGATATGTAGGAACAAAATTAGGAAGTTAGAATACAAATAAAGAAAGAAAGAAACTAAGATCCAAAGAGGGGAGAAAAGCAGCAGAAGCGAAGGCATTAATCATCTTTTTGTGTAATGAGTCTATTACTCATAAAGAAGGATTACGGAATCGAACAAATGTCATTCAGCGAAATAAATAAATAAATACATAATTTTAAAATAGTACAGAACCAGATCACACTGACTGAATCAATACTCGTCCATTGGTGATTTGTGTTCATGTTGTATATTTTGTCAGCTGAATGTTTATTTTCTCCCATTATCTCTCTGAAGTTAAGTAGAAGCCTGATAGGCCGGATCTCGATCTGAGCCTGAACCCAAATCGAATTGGCTTGATCTTGTCATCAAACCAACTCATCCACCAAATTTCATCCGAATCTGTCCACAAATTTTTGAGATATCCTGTTCATAGACAAACAGACAAACAGACAGACCTTCGGTGGTGGAGGTAACAAAGGAGTTATTTAGATCTTTCTATCTCCTTGGCTGCTGCTATCAGACATTTGCTTGCATCGGCCTCCACTCACCCCAAGGTCAAGGCAACATTAATGCGAAACAGAGCCCATTCAAATGTGCTGTTTCACTTATTTAATTGCCTCATTTTCTTGGTAATGGCAGCCTTTCATATTCCGGGGTGCTTCGTATATCTCTGCAAGCTTGGCATGCCTTTCATAGCTTTTCTGGCCGTCAAGTTTAGGTTTGCTTCATTTGACTCCATCTTGCTATCTACACGATTATTGCATTCCAGACGGAGCCTATTAACCCCATCTCTGGACTCCGGCTTCAAACGCAAGTTCGGGATTTTATTCCGGAAGTGCATGCTCCTGCTCTATTCATGTGTGGACGTGTACAGCAGCAAGCCGTTTCATTCTCACAACTTCATTGCATTCCCAGGGCCACGATCTAAGCAGTGGAAGACTCGAGCTATGTATTATCGAGAGAAATTAAAAGTGGAAAGTTTGATGCATTAATTAAAGGATGATAGTTTTAATCATTCACTGTAATGCGTATCTTGTACTGAGGAATTATTCATCAGCTGCATGTCCTTGGCTATTGCATTACGTTTGGTGTATATTCAGGTCGGCGACACAGCTTCTTAGGCATGGTTGACATTCTTGGCAAGGGCACTGGGGGCAGACACTTTTATCTTCCACAGTGATGTTTCTGCCACGGATCACCTGATTTGTCAGCCCCATCCTGTGCTGAAACCTTGGTCTGTTCTTGCCTTTATTTATCAAGTTTCCCAGTATTACTTGCCAACTCTCCTCTTGAACACATTCTCTACTTTACCAAGATAATTCTCTGAGCTATGCTGTTACTTGTCTTAGTTTGGATGAATCACCTCACGTATCAATCAATCAATCAATCAATTCGGTTTTATTAGAATTTAAAAAAAAGTACTTCACTGCAGTCCAAGGACTAACAAGAAAAAGAGCAATCAGAGATTGCAAACCCTCGCCAGGATGTATTTTCAGTGGTATTTAAGCCTTTTGTGTTAAAACAAATATGGCGGCCGAACCACGTGACCGATGACGTCATCATTATCTTTTTTCTAAACTAATTTATTCCTAGATTATGCTCAAGAAATTTCATCTTGATCGGATGAAGTTTTGTACTTGTCGAACTATGACGTCATAATGGAGGCACCTATGACATCATCATTAACACATTTTATTCCCCATGGAGAGTTCTTTACAACGAGCCATGTCTCATTTTTTTCTATTCAGCGCTTTCCGAGATATAGAGGTGCAAAATTTTTCGATTTTTCCGAGATGGCGGCCGAACCACGTGACCTATGACGTCATAATTATCATTAAAAATTTATACAGGTGGAGTTGCACCGATGGTGAATATTTCCTATCAATGGGACCAACGGTTACAGAGAAAATCATATTTATTCTGTGCGGACAAACAAACAAACAGACAAACAGATAAACGGACTCAAATGCAATACTCTCTCCTCTGACGAGGGTAATAATGTCAAGTTTACAATATAAATAATTTCACATAGTAACAAATACATTATACAGACAGAAAAAGAAATCAATTATCTATTTGCATTGGTGAATCAATCAAAACAGAAGAAATTTATTTAACATGCTGAAATGCTTCGGTCAATATATGAATGTCAATAATTACATTCAAAATATCTAAATATTTGTATTAAATATCCTACATTGACTTAAAATAGTATAATACAAGTACACATACATTCAAAGTACACCGCCCCCTTGCCAAATAATTAAATATCCTACAGTGCGGCATTGCCGGGGCGCCTCCGGCGCCCGGCAATACCGCAGTGCAGCTCATAGAGGCTGCATTGGGAGGGAGAGGTGTACACTAATTGATTGATTAATTGTATAATTAAAATCAATAAAAGATTATCACAAAATATTTTCTTAATCAATTGGCTAATACCATAACAAAACCACTCGTGCTTCATCCGAAGATGTATCTTTTAGAAATTTAATCAAATAAGTCATTTATAAAAAATTAAATAATTAATTGATTAATCAATAAGTAATTCATCGATTAATCAATAAATAATGAATCGATTAAATGATTAATCAATTAATCAAAAATATCCTTGATAGCCACATCACTTGATCACTGTCATGTCCAAATATTAGCTTCCCAGCTCAAAAGGTGCCTGAGATATTGGCCAAATGAGAAAGAAAATAAATAAATGATTAATAATGAAAAAATAATAATAATAATCATAAAAAAATTAAATTATCAATCAATTCGGTCACAGAACACATAAACCACCACCATTTCATCAGAATCTGTAACTGGGGGAAAAAATTTTTTTTTTAGTAATTAATCGAATAATTTAATAATTAATCGATACATTGATTAATTGATTAATTAATAAATCAAAAATATCCTTGATAGCCACATAACCTGGTCACTCATGTCCAAATATTAGCTTCTGAGCTCAAAAGGTGCCTGAGATATTGGCCAAATGAGAAAGAAGATAAATAAATGATTAATAATGAAAATAAATAAATAATAATCATTAAAAAATTAAATTATTAATCAATTCGGTCAGGGAACACATAAACCACCACCATTTCATCAGAATCTACAACTTAAAAAAAAAAAAAAAAATTGTCATTAATCAAATAATTAAATAATTAATCGATTAATTGATTAATTGATTAATTAATAAATCAAAAATAGCCTTTGCAGCCAAATCACCTGGTCATTGGCATGTCCAAATATCAGCTTCCTAACTCAAAAGGTGCCTGAGTTAATGGTGAGAAGGGAAATGAAATGTAATTAATTAAATAAGTACTTAATTAATCGCTAATAATTAAATAACTCATCAATTAATTGATTAATCAAAAAACAAAAAATACCGTTTTTGACAAAGGACTTGCTCACTATTGTGCCGAAATTTTAGCTTCCTAGCTTAAAGGATGGCTGAGATATCGTCCGGACAAACAAGCAAGAAAGCAAGAAAGAAAACAAGAAACCAGAGTGAAAACTGAGTACTCTCTTTCAGCGTGCGTCACTGCCGAGCCCCCTTTGGTGCCCGGCAATGACGATTTGCAATGCCTGGAGATGGCATAGGAAAGGTGCGGTGTACAACAAACAAACAACCAGAGTGAAAACTGAGTACTCTCTTTCAGCGTGCGTCACTGCCGAGCCCCCTTCGGTGCCCAGCAATGACGATTTGCAATGCCTGGAGATGGCATAGGAAAGGAGCGGTGTACAATATAACATTACAAAACTAGAACGGGCACTCGGTAGAGCACATACCTTCGCCGCAGCTACTGTTCTGTACTTGGTAAAAATACGATTTTGACCTTTTCGTGACCTTGACCTTGACCTTTGACCCGATTGCTCCCAAAATCTAATCAAATGTGTCCCGTATAATAACCAATCATCCCACCAAATTTCATGCAATTCGGTTGAATACTTTTTGAGTTATGCGAATAACATACACACACACACACAGACATACAAATAAATACACAGCGATCAAAACATAACCTTCCGCTTTTGCGAAGGTAATTAAATATTCAATCAATTAATCAAAGTATTTCAAATTATGCGTCTTATTTCAATCATGCAGGAAGAATGTATTTACTTTGTGTCAAATATCACATGCTGTTAATAACTAGAGCTTCCAGGGAAGCAGAACTGAACTGAACTGACTGGACAACTTTAATGCCGGCCTATGGCGGCCATTTTGTGACAGATCGGGTGGTATGACAGATGTGATAGCAACCTACCTTGTGTGGTAAGAGTCTCACACACCAAGTTTGATCAAAATCCATAAATATTTGTGGACGTTAAAGTCAACGTCGTTTCGGAGCTGAAAACAATATGGCGGCCTATGGCGGCCATTTTGTGACGGATCGGGTTGGAATGCAATAGCAACCTACCTTGTTTGGTAAGGGTTAAACATTCTAAGTTTGATCAAAATCTGTTAATATTTGTGGACGCCAGAGTGTTAACGTCGTTTTCGTGACCAAAAACAAAATGGTCGCCTACGTCCGCCATTTTTCAACGGATCGGGCTAAAATTAAATACCAACCTGGTGCTTGGAGTAAGGATGCTGCATGTCAAGTTTTATCAGAATCGGTTGATATTTGTGGTACTGGAGTGTTAACGTCGAAAAGTTAACGGGACGACAGACGACAGACGACGACGACAGACGACTGACGCCGGAGGGTTCAGTATGTGATGAAATCAACTGGGCTGTAGTCCAGTTGAGTTAAAAATTAATATCTTTCGAGATTATTACAGAAATTCGGAAAATCAACAAAACAAAACAAAGGAATGTTTAGGCCACTTACCACATGAGAAGAAATTGAGGAGGTGTACAATATACAAACCATTTCCTGTGATCCAATAAGGTTTTGATAAGAGCAGTGTTGGAGACTCCGTAACGGTGCAAGTCGACAAAGAAGGCAGCTTTTGTGGAAATAGGGAAGTTCATGCGTATCATAGTAGGTCTAGTTGTGTAACACGAGGTGCTGGTTGAACACCAGATTGAAGGATTTAAGGGATGGTTTGGAGAGGTGATTCTGCAGTTGAGAGAATGGAGTGGAAGAAGAAAAGAACCACCTTTAGAGGCCATTTTTTCCCCCCGCAGAGAAGGGGTTGGCCTTTTTCAGGCACCATGGTCCCCTTTTTGAAGCAATGTTATATGGCCGGATGCTCTTTCCTACCGACAACCCTGTTGATCACCTCTTGAGACACACAGGGAATTACCTGTGAACGGGTACTCAATTTGCGGACCTCGGAAGGATGACAGGCTGAGTCGACCCCCCTGGTGTTAATTCAGCGATCGACCGGGATTCAAACCCAGGATCCTAGGATCCCAAGCCAGCACCCTAACCTCTAAGCGAACACCAGGCTCATAGAAAGGAGTGGAGGTGAAAGGAAAACTTACGCGGAAGGAAATAACCCAGAAATGCCCATCAAATGGAGCTCCTTATTGGCCCAATTGTGTTCCGATACCACCGACATCGCTAGCTATAGCCTAATATTGCTGGCTGTCTGGGAAGCAATCACTTCCTGCACAAATGATTGCAACATGCGAGACGAGGGGAGGACCAGAAAGGGCAAAATGGGCAAGAGTGTAAGAGAGACAATCAATGACGATTCAGCCATTAACCTCAAGTCTGCAGTGGGAAAGGAGAAGCCTTAAGGCTTCATTTTCCTGCTAAGAGAAACCCATGAATCTGAGGAGTTTAAATTCCGCCCTTCTACAAGAAGTAAGATTGGATAAAGCAAAACCAGGTAAAAGAGGGAGAGCCCTCCTCCATAGAACTGAAGATTAATGTTTTGTAGAACATGATTATTAGGTTAAACAGCCAAAACAGGACGTCATCCTAGGTATGTTTTGAGGCACCGTTCGGGTAGATTGCTCCGACTCCAGCAAGTTATTACTCCCGCCAGGGAGTAATGCATTCGATCGTGTCCGTGTGTGTGTGTGCGTGTGTGTGTTCGTGTGTTTGTGAACAAGATATCTGGAAAAGTTCTGAACAGATTTGGATGAAAGCTGGTGGGATGATTGCCCTTGGGATAAGGAAGAATTGATTAGTTTTTGGTGAAGCTCAGGATATTATTCCGGATCCAGGAATTTTTTGAAGGATTTTTTTACCATTGGAAGATAGGGCTCATTTTTTGAACATTATCTTCTATATATTCTATATTTAACATTGTGATATGAAAATAGTTTTCATATTTGTTGTAAATGTAGTTTAAACTCGTGGTTATGCGTTAGAGCGGTGTATTTTGTTAGCAGCGTCGTCTTCAAGGTTCTTTTTTTAAAATAAAGACATATTCTGTCATTTTAAACCACCAAAGTGTGTATTCGGTTTCCCCGTTTCATAAAATGTATCGTTTGATACGTATAATGTTTTAAAACTTTTTTTTTTTTTTTTACCTCAGAAGAGATATTGAAGCGCGGTGTTACGTGCGCTGCTTGTAAGCAAGGAGGAAGCGGACAACGCGGTAAGTTGTAAGAGTCTTTATTCAAGAGCTCCACTGTAACACTGGAGAGTTCCGGGCTGCGCGCCCGGTGTATATCCCGCGGCCACGCCTACCCCTCGGGCGTGGCCGCCGCCCACTTGGTGCACGGAATGATGCCCTCGCGCCAGTGAGCTTTCGTGTCTGCCACACGCGCCCCCCCAGAATTCCCGCGCACCTGGAGGGCCAGTTGGCGGGGCAAACGGATGACCCGGCCGAAGCGCCCTCTGGCGACTGGCGGCGTCCGGGGTGCAGGGATGCCAGCTGGGATGCCCCCGGCTGCACCCGGGATGGGTGCAGGCTCGGGGGGCGGCGTGCCGGCGGAGCCGGGCGGTGCCGGGGTGCGCCCGCCGGGGGGCGGCCCCGACGCGGGGGCCGAGCCACCGGCAGTGGGTGGTCCACGTCGAGGTGGGCTGGCTTGAGGCGGTCTATGGAGACACGGTCAGGAGTGCCGCCGATGTCCAAGGTGAAATGTTTCACCCCGGTCTCCAGCACGCGGAAAGGCCCGTCGTACGGGGGCCGCAGTGGTGTCCGGTGGGCGTCGTGCCGGACGAAGACGTACTCCGCGGTGCGAAGCTCCAGGTCGATGTGCGTGGGTGGGTGCCCGTGGTGCGCCGTGGGCAGCGGGGCGAACCTCTGGGCGGTCTCCTGCAGCACGGAGTGCTCCTGCGCCACGGACCGTGGAGTCGGGGAGGAACTCGCCCGGCACCCGCCGCGGTTGCCCGAAGACCAACTCCGCCGCGGATTCGTGCAGGTCGTCCTTGGGCGCCGTCCGGAGGCCCAGCAGCACCCAGGGGAGCCTGTCGACCCAGCCGCCGTCGCGGAGGGTCGCCCGGAGCGCGGCCTTCAACGAGCGGTGGAACCGCTCGCACAGGCCGTTAGCCTGGGGGTGGTAGGCCGTGATGCGGTGCAGCTGGACCCCGAGCCCCCGCGCGACCGCCCCCCAGAGCTCCGAGGTGAACTATGGGCCGCGGTCGGACGAGATGTCCGAGGGGGCGCCGAACCGGGCGACCCAGGTGGCGATGAAAGCCTGCGCGACGTCCGCCGCCGTCGTTGACGCCAAAGGCACGGCCTCCGGCCACCGGGTGGTGCGGTCCATCATGGTCAGGACGTGGGTGAAACCCCGCGAGGGGGGCAGAGGTCCCACCAGGTCCACGTGAACGTGGTCAAACCGATGTTCCGGCACCGCAAACGGGGCCAATGGGGCCTGGGTGTGTCGGTGCACCTTCGCGCGCTGGCACGCGAGGCACATCCTGGCCCAGCCGCGGACGGCCTTCCGGAGGCCATGGCAGACAAACTTGTCGGCGATCAACCTCTGGGAGGCCCTCGTGCCCGGGTGGGACAGGCCGTGGATGGCATCGAAAATCTGGCGCTGCCAGCCCGCGGGCACGATGGGGCGAGGCCGCCCGAGGGAGACCTCGCACCAGAGGGCCATGCCCGCGCCGTTGAACAGCACCTCGGTAACACGGAGGCCCGTAACGGCGGTCCGCAAGGCCTGGATGTCGGGGTCGGCGGCCTGGTCCACCGCCATCCGGGCATAGTCGATGCCGAGGTGGACCACGTGGGCAACAGACCGGGAAAGGCAATCCGCCACCGGGTTGTCCTTCCCCGCGACGTGCCGGATGTCCGTCATGTATTCGGACACGGCCGAGAGGTGACGCTGCTGCCGGGCCGACCACGGCTCGGCGACCTTGCCCATCGTGAACACCAGTGGCTTGTGGTCGACGAAGGCTGTGAACGCACGGCCCTCGAGCAGATGGCGGAAGTGCCTGACCACCAGGTGGAGCCCGAGCAACTCGCGGTCGAAGGTACTGTACCGGCGTTCGGGCAGGCGAAGCTGCCGGCTGAAGAACGCCAGCGGTTGCCAAGCTCCACGCACCCATTGCTCGTGCACCGTGCCCACCGCGTAGTCCGAGGCGTCGGTGGTGAGGGCGATCGGTGCATCGGGCGCCGTGTGCGCGAGCATGGTGGCGTTAGCCAAGGCGAGCTTCGCGCCCACGAACGCCGCGTCCAGGTGAACTGGGGGCCGCGGTCGGACGAGATCACGTCGGGGTCACCAATGAAGCGTGGTGTTACGCGCGCTGCTTGTAAGCAAGGAGGAAGCGGACAACGCGGTAAGTTGTAAGAGTCTTTATTCAAGAGCTCCACTGTAACACTGGAGCGTTCCGGGCTGCGCGCCTGGTGTACATCCCGCGGCCACGCCTACCCCTCGGGCGTGGCCGCCGCCCACTTGGTGCGCGGAATGATGCCCTCGCGCCAGTGAGCTTTCGTGTCCGCCACACGATCAACATTTACCTCAGCGAATGTCAATCACGGTGTCAGTATTTGATGAACTTATAAAGACTTAGGTGAGTTATAAGTGTGACATGCATGTGCACGGGATTCTTCCCAGAAGAATGAGTGGTCGCATTATCTTGTACGACTTAAAATGAGCGAGTTTTGTTTTGACGTTTGGGCCAGTTTTACATGTTGTATCCCTAAGGAAGGAAACGAACGTTTTCCTGGCTTACAATTTTATTTTAAGTCACACATGCCTCAAAATACACTCACTTATATAGAATTGAACGCTGAATCCGAAAATGTAAGTGAAATTGTCTTGTTTTTTTGTTTTAACGTTATCTTCTATATATTCTATATATATATCTGTGCAGTGTCTGTCTTGTGTTGTCTTGTCGTGTGTTGTCACTGAACTACTCCCTCAAACTTTTGTGAAATCGTACTATTCCAACTTGACCCACGGCGGGAGTATGCGCTCTACTGAGTGGCGTTCTAGTTTAAAGTGAATTAAACGATCTTTGCCTACATTTAATATCTGCTTGCTGAGTAAATCAAAAGTTTATTACAACACATATAGGCTGATTAATATGTGCTTAATTGGCAACAGTCTGAATCAGCTTACTTACCAAATTCATACAAAAATCGGTTTATTTTCCAGTACGAAATTTGTTTTGATTTTTAATTATCTTTTTATAAAAGGATAATGGGAGGAAATAATCTCTATAATCAAAGTATCAAGTTTACAGTAGTTGTGAAAACAGAAAACATGGAAAACCTGTGGGATTTATGAGGTAATTAGCATTTTGGCATGTGATCTGATCATGAACAAAAACCAGATTATCCTTAAGGGACAATTTTTCGGCAGTCAATTAATTCCAAAAATTATAAAGATGTTTTCCTAGCTGGCAGGATGGCCTAGAGGCACCCACACGGCGTAGGTAAGCCTGGGTAAGCTGTCCAGCCTGGGCTTGAATTTCAGCCCAGCTCGAAACTGTCATCCCGGTGATTCACAGGCAGAGTGATTCCTCAATGTGTGTTCCGTCCATCAGATGGACCTTAAACTGGGCGTCCCGTCAGGCAGCATTAGTTGGTGGATGTTAAAGATTCCATGGTGTACCTTCTGAAGAGTAGGCGAGCTATTGCCGGCATCCTGGCCAAATTTCAAATTTCTCCCCTGACTTCCTTTGTTGGAGTGTTGACCCATCCAGGATTTGTAACTCCAGCAATAGAAACTGATTCATACCGTACATATATATCTATATATCTATATGTATATATATATGTACCATAGCAGTCGAGGAGGAGGCTGGAGACAGAGTGCCGGGAGAAGGGTTGGCGAGTTTCTTGTCAGCCATTTGAGGTGGGGTGCAGAGGGGAAATTGGCAATTCCTTTTCTGCATTTCTTGCTCGGCTTGGAGTGTGTGGGACAGAAAGCAGGAGGATGTGTGACAAGGTGGTCCAGGTTACCTTGAAAGGCTCATTTTGGATATGGAGGAAATTTATGGAGGCACGTCGAACGGTGTAGGTTGAGGTTATGGAATGGAAATGGAGGTGTGTGTGTGTGTGTGTGTGTGTGTGTGTGTGTTGCTGGAGTAGGTAATGAGTGGGTGTGGTTTTGCATGAATGGTTTTGCATGTTTTCATGAGTGGTGCATGTTGGTAAGGGTAGGTGGTTGGTTGTGTGATTTTTTTTTCTTTTTGTTACTATTATTATTTCTTATTTTGTGGATATGAGTGAGTGGGTGAGGGTGTGTGTTTTTGCGTGAATGAAATTTTTGCATGAGTTTGTTTTTGTATGTTGAGTGGTGTATGTTGTAAGGGTAGGTGGTTGGTTGGTGTTGTATGTGTATGTGTGTGTATGTGGGTGTATGAATGATCTGGTGTGTTTTGTTGGTGAGTGGTGAAGGGTATAAAGGTGGGTGTTTGAGTGTTCCCACCATGTTTGTTTGGTGCTGTGGATTCTGGATATGGAGGCGATTTTGTTGCTGTCGTCTGCGGTCGCACTGGCTGGGGGTGGGGTATGTACGCATCCAGGTGTAGTTGCTGCATGTGGATGTGTATGTACCCCTGCTGGCCCACCTTAGCTGACCGTATCGAGGTTGAAGGGCCGAAACGGGATGAAGCTGAGGACCTCGACTGAGGACCCGGTCAGTGCGGCACACTTGTGACCAGGTGTGTGTGTGTGTGTGTGTGTGTGTGTGTCTGTGTGTGTGTGTGTGTGTGTGTCTGTGTGTGTCTGTGTGGGTGTGGGTGTGTGTGTGTGTGTGTGTCTGTGTCTGTGTCTGTCTTAGTAAAGACAGGCTAAGCACAAACTCACTGATATCCATAATGAAGGAACCTTGTGATTTGGCTTGCACAAATTCCAGATAATAACATCAAAGACTGTATCAACCTCCACATATATATTTTATAAATAAATAAAGGAGCATGTAGATGAGTGAATGCATCATCCACTCCTCCGAGAGTACTTAACCTTGGAAGCTGAAACTTTCAGGGGTTAATGAGAGCACTCTGAAGTTGTGAATGTGCAAGTTTTGTTTAATTCCATCAAGTTTTGAAAAAAAAGAGGTATTTTCTTCCTTTTAGGTGACGGTGCGTGCGATTTGAGTTATCCGGTCTATATAACCACAATGTACAGACTTGGCATTTAATATGGAACATTTTTTTTTTTTCTTGACGGGTTTACTTTCTGAACTCAGTATATCAATCTGGTGAGTTTCTTTTACCCTTCGGTGATGTTTTTGTTGAAAGAACCATGTCACTGATTGTCTTTCGCAGCAAGAAGTCAATAACAGGATTATATCACAGGTGGCGTGACAAAATGTAAGGACAGGTACATTTGACGATTGGCTTCACAATCGGGTATATAAGGGTTGTTGCGTTCTGTATTTGTGGAAAACAACTGCTGCACATCTACAAAAGTTATTGCCGCTTCCTCTGGAGATGGTCCGTCAACTTGACAATGCTGTTTTTTTTTTTTTTTTTTTTTTTTTGTTGTATACAAGATCGAGGCTCGTGAAAGAGCGAAGGATTTGTCATGGTTTGGAAGGTTTGTCATGGAGTGGTGGCTTTACGAAATTCTGGCATGAAACAGCCTGCTATTGCTCGGCAGTATGGCATCACTCAAGGTCAGGTGTCAAAGATCCTGAAACGAAATGCTCAGAGGGGTGTCCCTACTCCAATACCGAGGCCAGGACGTCCACGCAGAACCACAAGGAGAGATGATTGCCAGCTGCACCGGTTAGTCTGCAATGGCCGTACCAAGTCAGCTAATCGGCTTAGGGCTGAGTGGCAGCAACTGACAAATGTGCCTGTATCCAGAAGGCTAGTCAACCAACGACTGGTTCAAGCAGGCTATCGTGCCAGGCGTCCCCTGAGAAAGCCACGCCTGACCAGACAACACAGCCAGCGCCGATTGTAGTGGGCCAGAGAGCACCGTCAATGGCAGCCAGGACACTGGAATCACGTGACCTTCAGTGACGAGTCTAGATTTCTGGTCTATCATCAAGATGGCCGCGTCCGAGTGCGCAGACAAGTGCATGAAGCCCACAACGAAGATTGTATAGTGCCAAGAGTCCAAGCTGGAGGTGGTAGGGTGACCGTTTGGGCTGCTTTTCATGCAGGGGGCAAAACTGACCTGGTTGTTCTGAATGGAAACCTGAACCAGTTCAAGTACGGGGTCATTCTGGAAGAAACATTGCTTCCATTTGCTCATGCAGCCTTTCGAGGAAACTTTGTCTTCCAAGATGACAATGCATGGCCTCATCGTGCTCGCATGATCCAACACTTTCTTGCTGACCGTGGTGGAGAGCATATGGAGTGGCCTGCCATGTCCCCGGATATGAATCCGATGGAGAACTTGTGGGCAGAATTAACACGTCAAATCGACAACTTGGACCAGCAGCCGACCTCTGTGCGTGAATTGCAGCAGACTATTGTCACTGCATGGCAAGCGATTCCTGTCCAAACCTTGGCAAATCTCGTGAACAGCATGCCTCGATGTGTACGTGCTCTCCGGAATGCTCGTGGGGGTTACACCAAGTACTGAACTGTAATTTTACTGTCCGTAATCCCAGTCGTAATTTAACTTTTGTTTTTGTTGAAATTTTTTTTGGCTAATGTGCAAAATAAAGAGATACTTCTGGAAAACGTACAGAAGTTTAACACAGTACTGTCCATGAATTGAGTTCGATATCAGTTTGCATCACTTTCAAGGATCAATTTATTTGCTTCGAAATGTCAAATGTGGTTTTTGTTTCTTTTAAAGGTCACATTAACAAAATCTAGATAATTTCAACATAATTCCAATGAACTTTTGGTTCTAAGACATCTTGAAAAGTAAGTTCACCCCCA
Source organism: Myxine glutinosa (assembly GCF_964187855.1). Classification (NCBI taxonomy): domain Eukaryota; kingdom Metazoa; phylum Chordata; class Myxini; order Myxiniformes; family Myxinidae; genus Myxine; species Myxine glutinosa. The sequence continues at coordinate 36,239,566 of NC_136264.1, read as the reverse complement.
CAAAAAAAATATTCCATATTAAATGCCAAGTCTGTATTGTACAGTATATGTTTCTTAACCCGGGTTAATATTATTTTCGGGAGCGATTGAGGCGGTGTTGCCTTTCCATACGCTGCCTAATAAAGGGATGTGGCAGAACAATTTGTTGCACGCTTGGAACAAGAACATCCTAGGGTGGGTACTCTGCTATGGTATTATTAATTACTAGTCGAAACCCGTGGAACATCCACGGAAGGGAGGATGTGGTGTATGGATAGAGTGTACCATTATGGATGGCATAGGGGATTTGCTTGTCCGAGTAAGAGTTAGGAAGAAAGATGAGAATGAAGAGTGCGTATATGAACAACGATCGCCGACACCGGCACGAATGCATGCGCTGGATTGTCCACTCAGTGGACGGCTTGCTTTCGCCTTCGCCTGTCCAATCAGAGGACGGCTTGCTTCGCCTTCGCCCAGCAGACGCCAATACGATGGCGTCGTAAGATGGCGTCGTATCTGCAGTTAATCGGATGCTTTTGGGCCCCAACGTCGGCTAATTCAGATTTAATAACATGGCCCCCTCTCTCATCCCCTCTATGGTGGCTCCCATAGGGAGTGGGTTCTTCCAGTACAAACAATGACCGAGTTACTTGACTGAATTGTAGGAAGTAAGATAACATTCTGAAGAAGAACATTCTGAAGAAAGAGCATTGTACAGAAGATTCTGCACAATATTCTTCATACATTACTAAGAATTAAAACAAAGTGTGATATATATATTTTCCTTTTTTTGTTTCGTAAATGGCTCACCAACATAATTTGAGGGCATGGTGTAAATTATTCACTTTTCCTTTGTATCATTTTCGATAATCTGTTGTATCAATGTATTCTCCGTCTCGTAGCAAATTCACACTAGAAATACAAACAAACCATCGATATTCTTCTCCTGCTGTTGATAAATTGTTGACCAAGATAAAGTGCATGTTGTGCACAGCTGATACATAATATAATGATGACATATATGGTTAAATTCAAGACTGTGATTCTGAAATATGAGTAGCAATGGGCAATAGATTTTACAACTTATTGTTGTGCAAAACTTTGATAAACTAGAACGGCACTCAGTAGAGAGCAAACCTCTGCCTGGTTGGCCAAATCACTCAATGGTGAAGAATCACTTTAAAATTCTACTATCTGGATCCGTATCCGGATCTTCAACAATAAAAAAAATTCAAAAATCGATTCTTCCTTGTCACACACACAACCTCTCCAACAACTTTCGGCCAAATCCATCCATAACTTTTTGAGATATCCTGCTGTGTATCGTTTTTGGCCCTATCTCCCAACGGTGAAGAATCGCTTCAAAAATTAAATAATTCGCATATCCGAATCCACATTCAGATCTTCACCAAAATCGAATCGATTCTTCCTTGTCAGACACCCAACCGGGTCAACAAGTTTCGTCCAAATCCGTCCACAACGTTTTGAGATATCCCGCTATGTATCGTTTTTGGCCCGATCGCCCAATGCTAAAGAATCACATCAAAAATTCTACTAGCCGAATCCGAATCCGGATCATCACCAAAATCTAATCATTTCGTCCTTGTCACATACGCTACATCTCTGCCAAATGTCGAATCCGTCCACAACCTTTTGATATTTTTTTTCACAAACGAAAGGACAAATGGACAGACAGGGGTGAAAACATAACCTCCGTCCACCTTTGGTGGCGGAGGTATCAACTCAATATTGATAAATATCCCTTGTAGCACCACTCATCTTTTAGACCTGTTATGACGATTATATTGTATCAAAGTGAATAGTTTTTACTTACTTACAACACACAAATGTGCCCGCACTAGGCCATTCAATGTGGATATATAAATATATATTATATAATTAATTAATCTTAACTAAGCCATTCAATGTGGATATTAAACTTATTTTTGCCAATTGATTAATATTAATCCTATTATTCCCTGTCAGGCCAATCCTTTTGGAATAAATCGTACATTTCATCTCCTGGTTGTATTATTACAGAGATGTGGCTTTGCTGATGATGCAGTGCCTCTGCAACTTAAAGCAGTGTTTTAGAATTTGGTCAGGGTGCTTGCGCATATTAATTTAGAGTTGTTGGAGAAATGACCAGCGCTCTTCACTTGTCATAAGTGAACATTCATACCAACTGGTGATATCACGTGCTCTCGCATTCCCCGACAGCCTCTTACCAGAAGTTATCTGAGTTTGCTGTACTCCGTTCATTAACCCAAATACACTGAGTTTGCTCTGCTCTCCTCATTAACCCAGAGTCACCTCCTTAGAGTTACAACAAATTTGTTAAACAAGATCAATTTTTTATGAACCCATGCTGGCTTTCCCTAATAACCTTTTCGATTGTTTCCTCACTTAATCGCTGCGGTAACTATAGATTCAGGAACCTTTCCTCTTATCGATGTCAGACTTACTAACCTGACTCGTACTTTGCTGCTGCTTCTTGAACTCCATGCAGAGTATATGTAATAGAAACAGGTTTCACATTTAATAAAGCCGAGGTTTGGGATATAGAGGTCAAAATGTCTTATATTTTTACCACTTTTGAAAATACATTTTTTCTACTTTTTTTTACAAAGCTGTAGCTGTCTTCAAAATGACATGAAATATCATAATTTTATCGCAAAAAAACGTAAGGGATTGTTTGTTTTTGTATGACAGCATACACACACACACACACACACACACACACACACACACACACACACACACACACACACACACACACACACACACACACACACACACATATATGTACGAGCTTGGCTCAGCTCGCTGCGCTCGCCTCACCAAGCGTCGTTATTGAGGAACGGGCTTATTTTAGCTGAGGCTAATGACTGTACCTGAGTTGCTGTGTTGTCATGATTTTCACCAATCATAATGCAAACAATTATTTTGCACAAATGTATTTGTTGTGTTTGTGATATTATATTTTTATAGGCAACTTACGTTGAAGATTTAGGTTGAATGTTTTTTTTTTCAAGAAAGAACCCCTCAGCACATACACAGGGGAGGGGTAGGTGCAGACTGGAAATTTGGGACGATTACACCTCACCACCACGTAATTCAAAACACCTCACCACCACGTAATTCAAAACACCTCACCACCACGTAATTCAAAACACCTCACCACTAAGTAATTCAAAACACCTCACCACCAAGTAATTCAAAACACCTCATCACCAACTAATTCAAAACACCTCACCACCACATAATTATAAATACCTCACCACCACGTAATTCAAAACACCTCACCACCATGTGATTTAAAAACACCTCACCCCACGTAATTATAAATACCTCACCACCACGTAATTCAAAACACCTCACCACCATGTGATTTTAAAACACCTCACCACCACGTCATTTAAAAACACCTCACCACCACATAATTCAAAATACCTCACCACCACGTGATTCAAAACCACCACAACGTTATTAAAAACACTTCACAACCACAGAAACAAAAGTTTGAGGGAGTCGTTAAGTGACAACACAGACACTGCCCAGATGTGTAGATATATAGATAAATGACTAACCGAGTTGCCGTTTTGTCATTGTTTAAACCAATCATAATTCAAACAATTATTTTGCACAAATGTGTTTGTAATATAAGTGATATCACATTTTATAAACAATTGAAGTTGAAAACTGAAGTTGAAAAAAAACATTTTTTCCCAAACAAATTCCAAAAAAAAAAAATTTTTTTCAAAAAAATACCCTTAGGACATACCGACGGTGGAGATAGGTGCATATCAGAAGTTTGGTACGATTTCACAAAAGTTTGAGAAAGTAGTTCAGTGACAAGTCATCACAACACAACACAACACAACACAGGACAGGACAGACGCTGCACAGATATATATATATATATATATATATTGACGCTGCACAGCGCTGCACAGATATATATTGCACAGATATATATATATATATAGACACATATATATATCTGTATATATATATATATATATATATATATATATATATATATATATATATATATATATATATATATATATATATATATATATAAATATAAATATATATATATATATATATATATATATATATTTGTATATATATATATATATATATATATATATATATATATATATTTGTGTTAATATTTATATTTGTGTGTTAATATATATATTTGTGTGTTCATATTTATATTTGTGTGTTCATATTTATATTTGTGTGTTAATATTTATATATATATATATATTTTTTGTGTTAATATTTATATTTGTGTGTTAATATTTATATTTGTGTGTTAATATTTATATATATATATATATATATATATATATATATATTTGTGTTAATATTTATATTTGTGTGTTAATATTTATATATATATATATTTTTTGTGTTAATATTTATATTTATGTGTTAATATTTATATTTGTGTGTTAATATTGTTGCGAATATGGAATTTGGCCTCCATATCCGCTTGTAAATATTCCCCTATTTTCTCCAATACTCCCCAACTTTCCCCAATCCCCCATTCCCTAGTCCCATTGCATGTAAATAACAATCAGTAGAGCCGACCTTCCCCTTATTCCCCCATTAAATGTCGTGCCCAGGTCCACCGCACCACACGTAGACAACTTTCGGACATCTTCCTAGTTATTCTTATCCTATGTCAGTTAAGGCCTCGTCTCCATTAATTATGACTCTTCGTTGCACCAGAATGTGATTATATGGCATCAGTAGTGAGTTTAGGACCTTTCCCATACCTCCTTCCATCTTCTTCCCCAACAATTACAACAACAACAGAAGAGATGGCGGCGGAGCGGGGGAGGATGCGTCCTCACACCGGCTCGATTAGCGCCATTGACCACGCGCTCCACGGGGTTACCACGGAGGGGCTGGCTGTCAGCTCCTCCTCAAGGGCGGAGCCTGGTAACCCCCCGCACCCAATCAGAAGGGCGGACCGATTCCATCTGGGGCGGCGCTAGCGAGCCGAGGGCGTGTCACTCCCCGCCGGATATACGCGGCCACGTAGCGGACGTGACGAGAGATTCGCCCCCAGCTGGAGAAAGACGGACCTGCGAGCGCTGAAACAGATGCGCCTGAGTTTGGAGAGGCCTGAGAAAGAACGTCACCTCTGAGCGCTGCGACGAGACCTCCCTGCATCTCTGGACCGAACCGTGTACCCTGCTTTGAGCCAAGAGTGCACCTTGAGCCATCGATACCCGCTTTCCTGCCATCAACCCCCGTGTGAGTCAGCCGTTGTCCCGTTTGTCTGTCGTCTGTCCGGGGTTAATATAAGATTGTGTCTAAGTGCTTGTCTTTCTATGTTGTACCTCTCGTCCCTGTAATCTGACCTTCCGTAACGAATATAATCTCCTCCGGAGGTCTTGAGAACCGTATCCCTGGTGTCGTCATTTTATAACCCAGCCGGGTGTCTTCTTTTTCTTATTGAGCCAGCGTAATGCGACTTCGTCAACGTCGAGTATAGTCGGGTAATTTGTGCGGACACGACGGCCATTCCGCTCGGCCCACCTTAACATCAAAGTCGTGTCTGTAACAATATTTATATTTGTGTGTTAATATTTATATATATATATATATATATATATATATATATATATATTTGTGTTAATATTTATATTTGTGTGTTAATATTTGTGTTTTTATATATATATATATATATATATATATATATATATATATATATATATATATATATATATATATATTTATATACAGTATATATATATATATATATATACACAAGGCCTTGTTCCCCGAAATGAGTCGAACACAATTTGAAATCTTTTGCTCGACTTTAATTTATCGCAGTTATAACCAATAAGCAATTGATGATAATATACTCTGTCATGAAAAATAAACACTTGATTGTTGTTGAGGCAATTAATTTATGTGACATCATAGGACAAAGATGAGGTACAAACCTCTCTCTTTCTCTTCTCCTCCTGTTCCCTTTACAACAGACTAGCCGAATGCGCCCGGCGTTGCCCGGGTTGTTTTTGAATGAATTCACTACTATAATTCAGCTTTTACTTGCGCCTAGAGAAGAATTACTATAATTCAGCTCAGCTTTTAATTGCGAAATGGGCCCAGCCTGGCCGAGGCCGCCTCGCCACCTTGCCTATAACCTTCCCGGTACCCGTCCCGACATTTTCTGTTTTGGAGGTTTCCTCCTATCTTTCACAGTTCAGGAGATTAGCGCCTGCATACAAACAAACAAACAAAACAAAAACTTTATTTTATATATATATATACATCCATATATATCAATAAACTAATCACGTGTCTCACCTGCAATTGGAGGGAATACCGAATGAATTACCCCAGGTGGCTCAGATGCCTATAAAGTAACTCACATGCTCTTCCTGCCAAAGAAAGCTGCATAAAGCAACGAAGATATGCTACACAAGTTAATCCCTTTGCTGTTTCAAACCCTACCCGGGTTCATCTACAGCTGCAGACAGTAGCGGACTGGGTCTTAAAACCGGCCCGGGCATCCTTCACCGAGGTCGGCCCATTATTCATTTATATGTTGCTTATCTGAAAAAATAGACAAAATGCTTGAAAAAAAACAACTAAATAAAATCCACTAAAAATTAAATTTATTTTCAGTAACACAAGCACATGTCATGTCTAAGAGAGTAGGTGCCTGCGCAGTTCACTGCTTCTGGCAGCCACACCATCAATGATATCCTTAGTGTCAAGTTTGGCCAGGATCCCTTTTTCCACAGACATCAACATGAATGCCTCAATATGTTCTTGTGTCATTGTACTTCGCAGATGGCTTTTGATTCTCTTCAAAGCAGAGAAAGACCGTTTACATGCATTGCCATAAAAACATTGCATCAAAACAGGGAACCATGATTGTCATGGGGCCCGCAAGGCTACACACCTGCTCTAGCGGGGAAAAATGGCCTTAAAACGATCATTCATTCATTTACTCTGTTAACCCAACAATGGGTAGAATACATTCTAAAAGTAGAATTATCATTGGTATCCTTTCACCTCTGCTCCCTTTGTTGTATACACAAGTACACCCATACGGTACGAGAGTGGTAGAAAACTTAAAGGGTCATTCTATTATCCTCTCTGATATATATATTATAATAGCTGTAGATGATTCTGTCTGTCTGTCTGTTGGGCATCTGTCTGGGGTGTGGCTTACTCGGTTTGCAAAGTAGCTCCACCCATAGCTCCACCCATTCTGGGAGAGGCTTCGCTTCATATAAACAAATATCCACCATTTTATTAACTCGCATAGCTTTGAGGCCTGTTTTGTAGGCCCGTGGTGTCTTGCTCTCTCTCCCAGTTTTATTTCAAATCAAATTCGATATATCATTTCATTTTTCACAGTCGCTAACATAGTTTTATACTCGGTTGAAAAAAAACGGGAAGAAAATCCGATGAAAGTTGCCGTTTATAGAACAAAATGAATTCTCAAAGGCCTGTAACTTCAAGGCCATTGAGTCTCTCTCACGCCTTTATCTACAATCTAACTCACCATCTGATTTCATTTTTATCGATGGTTTTGGACTCGGTGTCAGCAACGCGGGAAAATGCAGAGATATATAAAAAAAAATACACCATATCACCGCCCACCGCCCAACCGCCAACCACCGCCCAATATGTATCATACACCACCCAACATGTATCATACACCGCCCAACATGACAGACGGCAACATGTCGACATTATCGCTTTTTCTTTAAACCGACTGAACCGAGCCGAACCGAATAAACCGAGTGAATTCACCGTTTACTTTTGATGACAGTCTCACAAAACGACATATATTTCTTCGTTTTTATTTCATTCAACATTATTAGCCGGAAGTAAAATATGGTTCAGGAAATTACCGAGAGATAGTTCTTCGTTTCTTTATTTATTAGTTATTTGCGCATACACTTTAAATAGGTTTATTTGAAATCTTTAATTTTCACAATGTAATATATTTGTCATTTGATGATGACGAGACACTTCCTCTTGACTCGTGACAATTCATGCTTTGCGTGGAAACTTCCATTTCCAAAATGAATGACACAGTCGATGAAGAACGACTCGGTGTCACCAATGCGGGAAAATGCAGAGATATATTTTTAAAAATACACCATATCACTGCCCACCGCCCAACCGCCAACAACCGCCCAATATGTATCATACACCGCCAAACATGTACCATACACCGCCCAACATGACAGACGGCAACATGTCGACATTATCGCTTTTTCTTTAAACCGAGTGAACCGAACCGAATAAACCGAGTGAATTCACCGTTTACTTTTGATGACAGTCGTCACAAAACGACATATATTTCTTCGTTTTTATTTCATTCATCATTATTAACCGGAAGTAAAATATGGTTCAGGAAATTACCGAGAGATATTTCTTCGTTTCTTTATTTATTAGTTATTTGTGCATACACTTTAAATAGGTTTATTTGAAATCTTTAATTTTCACAATGTAATATATTTGTCATTTGATGATGACGAGACACTTCCTCTTGACTCGTGACAATTCATGCGTTGCGTGGAAACTTCCATTTCCAAAATGAATGACACAGTCGATGAAGAACGACTCGGTGTCAGCAACGCGGGAAAATGCAGAGATATATTTTTAAAAATACACCATATCACCGCCCACCGCCCAACCGCCAACAACCGCCCAACATGTATCATACACCGCCCAACATGTATCATACACCGCCCAACATGTATCATACACCGCCCTACATGACAGATGGCAACATGTCGACATTATCGCTTTTTCTTTAAACCGAGTGAACAGAGCCGAACTGAATAAACCGAGTGAATTCACCGTTTACTTTTGATGACAGTCGTCACAAAACGGCATATATTTCTTCGTTTTTATTTCATTCAACATTATTAGCCGGAAGTAAAATATGGTTCAGGAAATTACCGAGAGATATTTCTTCGTATTTTTATTTATTAGTTATTTGCGCATACACTTTAAATAGGTTTATTTGAAATGTTTAATTTTCACAATGTAATTTATTTGTCATTTTATGATGACGAGACACTTCCTCTTGACTCGTGACAATTCATGCGTTGCGTGGAAACTTACATTTCCAAAATGAATGACACAGTCGAAGAAGAACGCAGACTTGAACAGGATGCAGCAAGAAAACGAATGAGAAGGGCGAACGAGTCCGTCGTCGAACGTCAATGCAGACTTGAACAGGATGCAGCAAGAAAACGAATGAGACGGGAGAACGAGTCCGTCGACGAACGTCAATGCAGACTTGAACAGGTTGCAGCAAGAAAACGAATGAGACAGGAGAACGAGACAGTTGAGGAACGTGAACACAGACTCGCACAGGATGCTGCTGCAACAACGATGAGGAGGGAGAACGAGACAGTTGAGGAACGTGAACACAGACTCGCACAGGATGCTGCTGCAACAACGATGAGGTGTGAGAACGAGACCGTCGATGAACGCCAACACAGACTCGCATGGCATGCTGAGCAACAAAGACGTTGGAGTGCTCAGCAAACATATACAACCGCAGCCATAATGAATCCGGCCAAAGTATCCGATAATATTGTTCAAGAGCATAATTGCGGTCCAATGACGTCACCATGTGTGTACTGTTCTGCACACCATTTCACAAATGAATCAACAGGACAAGGGGATGGATTTACACTGTGTTGTTCCAAGGGAAAAGTTAAATTGCCTCCACTATTTACCGTACCTGCTCGACTGCAACAACTTTATCAGGGTGACGATGGAAAATGTCGCAACTTCCGAGACAATATCCGGAATTACAATTCGGCATTAGCTTTTGCATCAATGGGTGCTCAGATCTCATCTCCTCCAGGAAATGGACCGTACTGTTTCAAAATCCACGGTCAAATTTACCATCGCTGTGGTCCATTACATCCATCACATGTACATGAACAAGCACAATTTGCACAATTATTTATTTTGGATACAGCTCAAGCTACAAAGGAACGTATGAATCGACCTGAGAATCACAGATGTTTGCAAGAATTGATGGCAGAACTGCACAACATACTATCTGACGTTAATCCTTATGTCACATGTTACAAGACTATGTTCGAGCGTGAACAGGAAGAAATCAGGAAAGCTGTCCTTGAAGATCGCCTCCCTTCTACCTTGGAAATGCATTTTCGTCGACTGTGTGCAGACGACCAAAGACGTTACAACATACCAACTGCTGATGAAATTGCTGCTGTCTTCGTTAGTGGACAAGATGGTGAACCACCTGCAAACAGGGATTTCCAGGTTCATTTGCATGACCAGGGCTGACACAATCTCTCTCCACTTTCCTCTCACATTGATCCCATGACATATCCCATTCTCTTTCCACATGGCGAGCCTGGATGGATGATAAACATGCCTCACCAGCGACAGACTGCGGTTCGAAACAAGGTAACTCATCGTGAATTCTATGCCTACCGACTGGCTATTCGAAATGAATTCAGCACTATCCATTCTTCGGGGAAATTGTTCCAGCAGTATGTTGTCGACGGATATTGCAAGGCAGAAGCAAATCGACTGCAATACTTCAAACAAAATCAGGAAACCCTTAGAGCCATGGAATACAGAGGACTACTGGACCACGTCCAGAACGTTGCTGCTGATAACCAACGTCCTGTCGGTCGTATCGTCATTTGGCCGTCGAGTTTTGCAGGGAGTCCAAGAGCTATGCAGCAGAACTACCAAGATGCTATGGCCATTGTTCGCAAATTCGGAAAACCAGATATTTTCATCACGTTCACGTGTAATCCAAAATGGACAGAGATACAAGAAAACATCGGACAACACCAACGAGCTGAAGGCAGACCAGATTTAGTGGCACGCGTGTTTCATCTGAAATTAAAAGAGTTAATCGACGATATAACGAAGAAGCACGTGTTGGGCAAAGTACGTGCATTTCTCTACGTCGTCGAGTATCAGAAGCGTGGCCTACCGCATGCCCACATATTACTCATGCTGTGCCAAGAAGATAAAATTTGTACCGCCGAAGACATTGACAGAATTGTTTCCGCACAAATTCCTAATTCAAATGAGTCACCAGAGATCCATTCCTTGGTGAAGTCTCACATGATACATGGTCCGTGTGGCACTTTAAATCGCCATTCGATTTGTGTGAAAGATGGAGTGTGCAGTAAAGGCTTTCCAAAAGTGTATGCTGCAGAGACACTTGCGAGCATAGATGGCTATGCCCTTTACAAGCGTCCCCTAAATGGACCCACCATAACCGTTCATGGAACCGATGTTGATTGCCAATTTGTGGTCCCATTCAATGCTTATTTACTGAAGAAGTACAGAGCACACATCAACATTGAGGTTTGCGCAAGCATAAAGAGTATAAAGTACTTATTTAAATATGTGTACAAGGGACATGACTGTGCCAGCATCGAAATTCGAGAGCGCGGGAGAGTGGAGGTGGACGAAATAAAGACATATTTGGACTGCAGATATGTCAGTGCCCCAGAGGCAGCATGGAGATTGATGGAATTTGAAATGCACAAACAGTCCCATTCCATCACCAGACTTGCGGTACACTTACCTGAATTGCAGACTGTTGTGTTCAGGGATGGTAACGAGGAAGAAGCCATTGTACGACATAGGGGTACAACACTTACAGCTTGGTTTCAGTTAAACCAGAGAGACCCTGAGGCACGAAGTTATCTGTACCATGACATTCCAAAATATTACGTATTTGAAGATGGACGAAAGACATGGAAACTTCGACGCCGGGGCGGCAACAAGGTTATCGGACGCATGGTTTCGGCAAGCCCTATGGACATTGAGCGCTTTCATCTTCGTGTACTCCTGCTGCACTGCCCTGGTAAAACATCATTTGAAGATCTCAGAACCGTAGATGGAGCAGTTTGTGAAACATACAAGGATGCAGCCAGGAAATTACATTTAACAGAAGATGATACAGAATGGGACAGGTCCTTAGCTGATGGAGTTATCTTTGCCATGCCACAACAATTGAGATCTCTTTTTGCAACCCTATGCATATTTTGCACACCAACAGACACGTCAGCACTGTGGGAAAAATATAAAAACGACCTTTGCGAAGATTTTGTGCACAGCGGCCATATCTTGGAACAGAGTATTTTCATGGCATTGCGAGAAATACAGTCCTTCCTCCTGAGACATGGACAGACCTTGGAAGCATTTCAGTTACCAGTACCTCCAGACACTGTCGAAGATCTTTCGAGCAATGATTATCAGTATGTACCGGGAGATGAACATGAAAAAGGTGAAAACAACAGACAACTACTAAATGATGACCAAATCCAAATTGTAGATGAGGTCCTACAGGCCGTTCATTGTAGGGACCAGTACACAGGCAACCGGTTGTTTTTCATTGATGGACCGAGCGGAAGTGGCAAGACCTTTCTCTATAATACGCTTCTGCACATCTTGCGAGGCCAGTGTCGTTTGGTTCTTCCAATGGCGTACTCGGGCATTGCAGCAACATTGCTAGCAGGGGGCCGTACATCGCACCATCGATTTAAATTGCCAGTGCCCATTTTGGAAAACTCCACATGCAACATATCACCTACGAGTAAAGATGCAGATGCTCTAAGGAAGGCCAACCTATTCATTTGGGATGAAGCACCTATGGCTCCAGCATATGCTTTAGCGGCTGTTGATCGATGTCTCCGGGATGTAACCAGCAACAACATTCCTTTTGGTGGAAAGGTCTTACTTCTTGGTGGGGACTTCAGGCAGGTTTTGTCCGTTATACCTCGCGCTGCACCTGCAGCAATCATCGCCACATGCATCAAGCGTAGCAAGTTGTGGCCAAAGTTAAAACAGCTGAACTTAACATCAAACATGAGAGCTAATGATGATGAAGAATTCTCAAAATGGTTACTGTCGGTTGGAAATGGGACTGTGGAAACAATTCCTGACTCAGATTTAATACGACTGCCTGATCGTATCTGTGTAGAAGACAACATTTCTTTAGCAGAGGCTGTTTTCGGTAATTTGAACGAAATCCATTCAAACTATGATGCGCTGGCACAACGAGCCGTGTTGTGTCCAAAGAATGAATCCACATTTGTGATCAACGATGAGATACTGGATGCATTTCCTGGGGAAGAAAAGACGTACTTCAGCGCTGATTCCATTGTCTGTGATGACCCTGAAGAGGCACGAAATTATCCTATGGAATTCCTAAATCAATTAACTCCTTCTGGAATGCCATTGCACAAACTTCGTCTCAAAGATGGTGCTGTCATCATGTTACTCCGTAACTTTGATCCGAAACAGGGACTGTGCAATGGTGCAAGATTGGTTGTTAAAATATTGTTGCCAAACATAATAGACGGAGAAATAATTTCTGGCAGTCACAAAGGAACACGCACATTTATACCCAGGATTAGTATTGCACCTTCCGATACAACACTACCATTCGTACTCAAACGCCATCAATTTCCAGTTCGTGTGGCATTCTCTTTCTCAATAAACAAGAGTCAAGGTCAAACATTACACAAAGTTGGGATTTACTTACCAGAACCCGTCTTCAGCCATGGCCAATTATATGTTGCATTGTCCCGTGCTAAACGATTTGAGGATGTCAAGGTAAAGGTAAAGGTAGTCAGTAATGGCCAACAGGGAAAAATTGATGGCCACAGTGGAATCTTCACCCGTAATGTTGTTTACCCAGAGGTCCTGCAGTGACACCATTCAGGCAACAAAAGGAGGGCACGAAGGAAAATAGTTAATTACTCCGACACATTTAGTTGCGGTGATTGAAAAATCACCGGACCATTGTTGCTGTTTTGATGCTTTTTACTGCTGTTTTGATGCTTTTTCACTGCTGTTTTGATGCTTTTTCACTGCTGTTTTGATGCTTTTTCACTGCTGTTTTTTCACTGCTGTTCTGATGCTTTTTCACTGCTGTTTTGATGCTTTTTCACTGCTGTTTTGATGCTTTTTCACTGCTGTTTTGATGCTTTTTCACTGCTGTTTTGACGCTTTCCACTGTTGTTTTGATAGTGTTTTGATGCTTTTTCACTGCTGTTTTGATGCTGTTTCACAGCTGTTCTGATGCTATTTTGCCGTTTTTTTAAATATAAAAATCTCATTTCAAAAAAAAAAATTCAAAAAAAATCTCACAATGATGACATATAATTCACTGAAAACGTTGAAGCAACCGCATAATATTACGGTGATGTTTAACTCTGAGTGAGAATAGTTCTAAATTTTAAAAACTTTCTTCTGATATTTGTGATATATTTCAAACAAACTGTATTTCCCATCTACACGGGCATGTATTCCTATTAACGTTATGTAAAGTACATAAATTGTGTGGATTACATCATTTGTGGATGTGATCAATTACCAGTAACCATTTTATATAACTGAATGTGCAGGTGCAGCATCTAACTCAATATGTCGAAATGTCACACACATACATGCCCGTGGGATTCCCACGGGTGACCCCGCTAGTATATATATATTACAGCTAGGAGCGTCAAAAGCCAGCCCGGACCCCGAGGTCAAACAACCTCGGGACCCCCACCCCCACCCTTTCTCTCTTTGTAACCTTTTAAGGAACTTTCTTTAATGAAAAACAAAAAACTTTAAAAAAAACAAATGGTCACTTTTATTTAGCCGTATGATCGAAAATAAAAGAGATAGCGGGACGTTTGGACCGATCGAGTCAATTCGCACCCTCAACTGTTGAACATGATTTCTCCATAATATTGGAAAAAAATATGTTAGAAGATGGTTAATAATTTTTTTTGGACAAAGATGATACAAACCTATTTGTTTGTAATGCACATTTCTGGTTACTAACCATTTTCTATAAAGTTTGAAACTGTACCATTAACAGCAGTAAATGTTGTTTCGTTTCTGGCAAGAAAGATGGTAAGGAAAGCAAAATCAGCTTCTGGGTTTAAATGTAACTATGAGGAAATAAGGATGAGCCGATGAGGGGTTTTACTGCACTGTTTAAAAAAATTACAGGATAAGCTCGGGGCCCCTCAACGGACAGCGGGCCATGAGGCAGCAACCCCCCCTGACTTCCCCCCACCCCTCCCCCCCTCCAGACGCCCCTGATTACAGTACATCTATGCTTGGGCCTCAAGAATGTCAGGGGTGTGTTCATTTACCAAGTTTCTCGTAAAGTGCTCGCCAAGTGGGTTAAGCATTCCCACAAGCACTCCGTTGGAAACCATTGGTAAGGAACGGCTGGATTGGCAAGCGCTAGATAGCTGCTTGGTAACTGAACATTCCCTGAGTTTCGTCCCTTTCAGTTTAGTATTAAACAGCAGTAGCACCTGTTTGAAAAGGTAATCATACATGTTTGTGGTTTATAATTATTATTTGTTACTTCTGGTCGGGCTTCCCCAATGAAACAGATATTTATACACGTTGACATGGCCTTTGTTCAAGGAGGAAAAACCCCTTGGGGAGAGGGGATATTTATTGGTGTTAATATTGTTTGTAATGACATCAATATTATGCTATTATCATTTGTGTTGTTATTCCTTTTGTTATTAGAAGCGGCCTTGGAAAAACGCCATTGTCAGCTATCTTAACCTGGATATACACCTTAACACGGATTTAACCCAAGATGGACAATCCCTTAGGGAGGGAGGAAAATGAAGTTGCAAAAACCTCTATCGTGTGACCCTTAGTCCTCCTGTGAAGGTTTGTGGAGTTGAATAAGTAGTGACCGAATGTATCGCAGTCAGACAGACAGACCCCAAATTGCATATTTTAGTATGATGATTGAGGCTCATGAAAGAGCGAGAGTAGAATGGAAGGAGAGAAAATGTAAAGGGGGAAACACCAACAGCAGAGAAGAAATGAGAGTGAAAGAGAGATGAAGGGGAAGGGAGAAGGACACATGAGGGTGAACGCTGCACACAAACTGTATGAAACACAGTAAGAAGAGGAAGGGGGAAAGCGGGAATGAAACGGAAAAAGAACAAACCAACCAAATCTAACAAAATGAAAAGAGGTGAGAGAGAGGGGGCGTAGTAAAATCGTAATGACGTGGAAAAGGGGAGTACTTGGGAATGGGGTCATTTATGGCAGAATAAATCATGCTGAACAGCTGTCTTGAAGCCCTGAAGCGAAGAATTGGACTGAACAGACTGGGGACGTTGCTTCCACAAACTATATAAAAGAGGAACAAATGAGAGGAGGTGAGCAGTGTGTCTTGATTTTGCGAGTTTGACAAAAGAGGGTGACCAGCAAGCTGTGTTCGGCCTGTAAAATCCCGGGACGGACAGAGCCAAGAGAGAGCGGAGGGTGCAAGACCACAACGGAGATGGTACAATTCAGTGGCCACCAACCTCTCTCCCTTTCAAAGGTAGGCGCTCTCACTCGGAAAATGTCAAGATAAGCCACCGGGCAAATGCTGGACACTATATCTATATTAAAGATTGGAATGGTTGTCGGTCGTGTTGAACCGATGCATCGATCGATTTGCGAGCATCCTTGCCAGATCACGTGTTTATAAGCCATGATACCAGACAAATTGGAAGTCTGAATCCACCGAGTGTTACGTCGATGAGGTGTTGCACATCATATGGAAATGAAGCTGAGCGAGCCTGATGTGCGATGTGATCCAGGTCACTCACAACCTCAACAGTCTTTTTTAATCACCCCAAGGGAACCATGACAACCAGAATTCAACTGAGACCAGGTGTATTTAATAAATAAATGGTACACAGGGATGGGGAGAGGAATGCACAGGAAGCAATAAGAACAAATAAATGAGTGCATAATAAATAAATGGATTCCCCTTTTCCACTGCCAATCATACATACCTATGGTAACAAGCAAGCGAGCAGGAACCTTAAATAACCATGTCCTTAATGGGCCTAATCAATCACACCATGATAGAGAGACAGAGGGGTAATGACAGGACAGAAAGAAAGTTGCGGTAAACCCGACAATGTCTGGCAGATGGGTACTGTCAGGTCACTCTTGCAAGGCAACATCCTATGGTCACACAGAGAGAGGGTGGATCATGCTGGTTGTGGCGTGACTCGGGCGTTCCATAAGAGTGGTTTTGCACAGCTGTCTCCACAAAGGTAAAGGCGATCTTCCCCCCTTTCTTTCGTCACCACCATCTTTTATGCCCATGGCGAATGCATCATCAATGACGCACCATGCCCTCCCCTCTCGCTCATCATTTGGCACCGTTAGGACTGGTGGGTGCGACGGCTTAACTGCAACATCTCACCACAAGCCCTCTGAAGTAATTCGGGCCATGCAGGCATATTGGCCATTTTCCTGCCAAAACTGCTGTGTCCTGGCCTATTGAGCACTTTAAAGAAACACAAATGACGGACACCAAAGCATTGGACATAAGACATAGGCTCGCGGGAATGGTGATTTTCAGATACAAACGTTAGGGGGAAAAGACTCTATGTCCTTATTATGTCAGCGACGCATTTCTAACATCACATTTAATTACATAACACTTATGCTAAACATTCACTAAGGAAATATCTATGCCATAGTTCCTTTCATGAACATACCTATATTAACAATCATTACCATTGCTGCTTGGAATTGAACAATCAAACTGGTTTGCTTTTCTCATAATTATATTTATTTGTTTATTAATTGTCATGTCATAATATGTAGTTGGCACGATAGTCTTGAGTTATCTCGATCCGGCTATGAACTGTTACCCTGGTGTTTCAATGTGTGCACCATGTCCTTCAGAAGGATGTTAAGCAAGAGAACCCGACCCGTCTGCCATTTCTGGTCATTGGTGGATGTTAAAAATCCCAGAGTATTTTGAGAATAGTAAACGAGTTATCACCAGCACCCTGGACAAGTTACAAATTCCTGCCCTGACTGAGAGCAAATCACCCAGCATTACCTTTGCCCAGGAACTTATTCAGCAGCCACAGCACTGTCAAGAGGATGGTGAATTTGTTTGATTGAGCTCATAATATTGCTCGGATGCCAAAACTATTAAATTTTACATGCTTGTTATACACATATAAAAGAGATTTCAATAATGTACCATTTCCTAGATGATGAAACAATTTCAATTTTAGAGTTGGATCAAGGTCTTTATCGCAGTCCGTAAGTTACATATATGTCTAAATGATATATATATACATATATATATATATATATATATATATATATATTATTTTTTTCATTTAGAGATTGAAATTTGGGCGTTATTTAAAAAAAAAATAGCTTCTAATATCGGTAATAATCATGTGCATAAAGGAGCGATTGGTACCTCTGCTTGGAACTATGCCCATACAATTTTTACATCACACTTTTCCTTCATCAAAAATGCACTAAATTTTTACACTTCCTTCTTTCACTTATCACATTTTCCTGGGTGAGACCTTTACTTTTTCTTCGGCTGAGACGGGAAAGGATAATCCGTGCAACACTCCCAAGGGTCTTCAGCTTATCCTCTTTGTTTTAACCCTGCGCTTCTTAAACCCCATCTTACCTATTTTCACATGTTTCCCGTAAAAAATGGATTGACCAAATTCCTACCACAGGGCAGCCGAGGTCGCTCGGGACCTTTAAAAGGCATACATTACAATCCATGTTTGGACCTGTGGGAAAGGCCTGGGCTGAAAGCGAGGAGAATTGGATCACGTTCCGCACGTTAGGCCACATACTTTGCAAACAACCAGAAGAAGTGAAGCTGTTAACATACATTTGACAACCTGGGAAATGTTAAATGTTAGGGTGGTGCTTTATACCTTTTTCTCCATTATTATCCTTATAATTATTTATATTACAATTCCCTTCTTTAATCATAACCTCCATCCACCACCATACAAAGGTGAATGGAGGTTATGTTTTCAATCCGTTCTGTCTGAATATGAATGAATGAATGATTGTTTTAAGGCCATTTTCCCTGCTAGAGCGGGGGTTAGCCTTGCGGGCCCCATGACAATCATGGTTCCCTGTTTGAGGCAATGTTTTTATGGCCGGATGCCCTTCCTAACGCCAACCCTTAGTCGCCTCTTACGATGCGCAGGGATACGGTGTACCTATTCTAAACCGGGGTACACACCGGGGGATTTGTTTTGTTTATCTATTTGTTTATTTTTCTTTTTGTGAACAGGATATCTCAAAAAGTTGTAAACGAATTCGGACGAAACTTGGTCGACAGGTTGGGTGTGTGACAAGGACGAATTGATTCAATTTTGGTGAAGATTCGAATCCGGATCCGAATCCGAGAATTTTTAAAGTGATTCTTCACCATTGAGTACAACAACAACACAACAGGCATTTTAAAAGGCCATTTTCCCTGCAAGAGCGGGGATTAGCCATTTGCTATTAGGTTAGTAGCCATTAGGGTTAGTCTATTGCTAACGGCTCGAACCTCGGATTGCTAAACCGCTCGGCAATTACCATCTTGTCCGGGATTCGAGCGGGGCCATCCACCTGCTTTGTGGAGAGATTGGCGGAGGTGTCCGGGAATCCCTTGACCAATCACCTTGGCCAATCCCACCCCACAAGGGAGCGGGATAGTTCCAGGAACAGAGACGGCCAGCTTAACAAGACAAGGGGATTAACCCCCCCTTGCTAAGGGGAGTGCTGTACTCCGGTTCCGTAACAATTGGACCAATTGTTATGGATCCGGGGGACGGCACTCCCGTTAGCAAGGGGGGGTTAATCCCCTTGTCTTGTTAAGCTGGCCGAACGACCGGTCCTGGGGGTATGATGTCATGCCCGGTCAGCGCTGAATAGGGTAGTAGGCCAATTATTTATATGACCTAAGTACCAGCGCCTTCCGGTATGCGAGGAAATACTTCCGCCCAGGTAGTATACTCGTTAACAAATACTCCCGCCCGTTAACAAAGGACTAAACCCGATTGTAAGCGGTTCGGCTGAAATCGCGCCACAGGTACTCAATGGGGAAATCACTAAAGCGATCGGACGAGAAAGAAACCAAAGAATAAGAAGGAACAGGGATTTATTAATTATTTACACAAAAACCAAAACCAAAGAAGAAGGGAACGAAAGTAATTTACAGAAGAAGAAGAAGACACAGCGCAAATCCTTAAACAGTCTTACTTAAACCCACAGGACAATACAGACAGACTCACACGAATTGGGAATAGCAGGCAGGAATGGCTGGAGGGCTGAGAAGGGCAGACGGTCCATGGAACGGGCGGCAGGGAGGTCCAGGGATCGCGGCACGACGTCGAGGTCCCGCTTGAGCGTCCGTGCTCCGGTTCAGTGGCGAAAACCCGGTCATCAGTGCTGGTTGGTATCGCCCACGAGCGTGCTGACTCTCACTCGCCGCAGGATGTTCGCGCCAATAAATGAATGGTCGATCCTCCCCTCCTCCTCTCTCAACTTCTCGGGTCGTGCTCCCTCACTCATCTGCTCCCTCACTCATCTGCGTCGCATTCATTCTCACTTCCACACTCTGTGACACACTCACTCTTCGACGCACACTTTTTTCTCAAACGGGCGCCATTCTTTCTGACCCCACGCACCACGGACCTCCCACAAACGCCCGGGTGCCATGTCGACCCCAATCGCGCGACAAACCCTCTCGCGCCAAACACTTTTCCGAAAAACCTTTTCGCACCATACACAGCCCGTCTCACCTTCAGGGTTCTTCTTCTTCGCTCCACATGCACCTGCAAATCTTTATAAGGATTATGCAGCACGACATCATGATGTGAGCACGCACTTTGCACATTATCCATCACTTTCTCTGATTCCATTCCTATCTCTGCCGTCTCTTCAATCCCAATTTCAACTATAACCAAACTGTTAACTTCTTTCTCTTCGACGACCGCTGGCTTTATTAAAATTTTCTCTTCTACCTCAGCGGTCGCCGGCTTTCCCATACCCCGGGTCACGATTTCTACCCCGGTCCAGTTACCTGCGCTTTGCTCCAACTCGCTCAATCCGCGCTCCTCGACTCACGTTACCTCATCGCGTACCCTTGGGACCTGCTCGCCCAACTCGCGGTTAACCTCCCTCTCGGCTTCCCTTACCTCATATGTGGCCTGCTCCCTCGCCAACCCCTCATTTACTTCCCTGATTTGGTCACCCACGTCCTCCAGTTGGCCCCCCAATTTACCTTCTAGCCCCCCAATTTTGCCGTCGAGCCCCCCAATTTGGCTTCCAATGCCATGTCTCAATTCCCCGGTTTGGCTTCCCATCTCAGTTTTTAATCCACTAATTTGGCTTCCCAATTGCTCACTGGTGCCCCTCGCTTCTTCCTTTTGGGTGTCCAATTTACTTTCCAATCGCTCACCCATTCTACTTTCCAATCCCTTGAAGCTATCCTCTGTTTTGACCATAAAGGCCATCATGTGGGTCACAAATAGGCCCCAGTCCACCGGTGCCACGGGCGTGGCTGCCGCAGCCACGTGCGAGGTGCCATTTTGTGCGCCTCTATCCTCATGTGTGAGGCCGCCATCTTGTGCACCTGAAATCCCCTCTACCGCATTCGTATTGCTCTCCTCCTCTCTCTCTCCCAATTCCTCCCTGGGGTCCTGGGTTACCTCCAAACCCTCTTCTTCTACCCCCACCGGCATCTGACCACCTTGACCATCCATGGCACGACTCAATTTGGATCTTACTACAATTTCGGCCGCTCGTAATTTCGAGTGCGTTAAGCGCACTTCGGGTCAAATCCCACTCCCAGAATTGTTATTGAACAACAATTCCCAGAAATTGTTACGGATCCGGGGGACGGCACTCCCGTTAGCAAGGGGGGGTTAATCTCCTTGTTTTGTTAAGCTGGCTGTCCGACCGGTCCTGGGGGTATGACATCATGCCCGGTCAGCGCTGAATAGGGTAGTAGGCCAATTCTTCCTATGACCTAAGTACCAGCGCCTTCCGGTACGTGAGGAAATACTCCCGCCCGGGCCGCAGCGTAATAGATGGATTGCGCTGAGCGAAGCGAGCTGCGACGCGGGCCGTTAACAAAGGACTAAACCCGATTATAAGCGGTCCTGCCGAAATCGCGCCACAGGTACTCAATAGGGAAAACACGAAGACGATCGGACGAGAAAGAAACCAAAGTAAGAGGAGGAACAGGTATTTATTAAGTGATAGGGCAAAAAACAATATATAGCACGACATCTCAAATAAGTTATGGATGGATTCAGACAAAACTTGGTGGACAGTTTGGGTGTCGCTGACACAAACTAATCAATTCGATATTGGTGAAGATCCGAATACAGATCCACCTATGCAAATTTTGCATTTTTTAAATGATTCTTCACCATTGAGTAATTGTTCGGGCCAAAAACGACATGATATTTCAAAAAGTTGAGGAAGCCCTAACCCTAACCCTAACAAAACTTGGTCGACGAGTATGTTTGGTGACAAGAACAAGTCAATTAGATTTTGGTTCAGGTCCGAATCCAGATCTGGCCTATCATTGTGATACAAAACACAAACTGTTCAGCCTGGCAGAGTTATGTGCTCTACCCAGTGCCATTCTAGTTGAGCAATGTTGCACCGTCTACAAAAATCAGATTACTTTTTATTGTTTTCATTTTTTTTCAGATACTGTTAATTATTTGTGTATTTTTTCTATTTAAATGCCATTTTCCTTTTTTTAAATTGTTTTTCACCTAAATTTTGCTGTTAGGTAGGTCAATTCATGCAAAAATAACGAGTTTTCAATTTTCCTTTTACCAGATTATTGGCAAAAATAAAAAAATCAATCAACATCTTTAAATACTGCAGCGTTACTAAGCACTTCATGGGAAAATAAAGGAAAATTGAGCAGACAAAGGTTGAACACAGGTAAAAACAAGACAGCAAACGAAAAGTCCATTACTCTCAGGTGACCGAGTGCCTTAAGGCAATTATTTCCTCTGCTTGCGGATTACGCCAACGTTAGGCCAGGAACTAACAAAGAGTGTAGCTTGTTGGGGGTTTAAGGATCACAGCACACTTAATGCCTTCCCTTTAATGATTTTTCCCTCACCGTCAATGCAAGCTGGTGGTGGATCTCATTTGAGCTCAGGAGAAAGAGATACGATGGGGGCAGCAAGAGTGAGAGTTGCTTTCAAATATTCATCAGGAGCAATTAGCAGCTGTGCTGCCATTAGCAGCAAGGTTTAGAATCTCTGCGGAATCAGCTGCCACGTTCCAGCAAAACACTTGGCACAGTCGATGCAACTTGGAAGTGAGAAATCTTTTTTTTTTTTAAGATTATTTCACTTTTGTGTCTATAAAAAGTGAGTGTTTCTTTTTATTTTAAAACTTCATCATTTGGGGATTGTTATACAGTAGAACACATTGCACGTAGTACACTTGCCTGAAAGCAACGTAAAACGTGTTACCTGCAAAAAATTGTCTTCACCTGTGGTTTGTCAATTCCACTGAATCATTGATTGATTTCATTATTTATCTTCTGGGTTTGTGATACATTAATGAGGAAATGCAACAGTGTTGTTTTGTACAAAAACATATAATTCACAACTTTCATTTCGTTAATTTCCTTTTTGTAATAATGTGATGATAATCAAGTCAGCACATAAGGAATAAATTTAACACTATTATAAATTTATATCTGCCAAATTTGGATTATTCGGTTAATTGTCTCGCATTATTTGCACCAATAATATGCCCCATTTGCCGATGAGAGACAATGGTCGTATTTTGGTGGTGAGATATATTTTTTCTGTGGTTGTGTTTTACGCATAATTTACGCACGCGTTATTTATTGTGTTTCTGTTTTTTTATTTTATGTTCTTTATGTGTTAGCCGTCACACGAGCCTCGACTTTATATACAAAGAAAAAAAGAATTGTTGCGATTGCTAAGACTTTTTCATTACCTCCACCACTGAATGTGGGCGGAGGGTATGTTTTCACCCCTGTCTGTCTGTTTGTCTCTTTGTCTGTTAACAGAATATCTTAAAATCTTGTGGACAGATTCTGACGAAATTTTGTGGACAGATTGGGTGTTTGACAAGGAAGAATTTATTCATATTTGGTGAAAATCCATAGATCCGGATCCGATAATTTTTAAAGTGATTCTTCACCATTAAGAGATAGGCCCAAAAACAATATTATTGCACGATATCTCAAAACGTTATGGACGGATTCGGACGAAACATGGTGGAAGAATTGCGTAAGTGACCAGAACAAGCCGATTCGATTTTGTTTCAGGTCCGGATGCAGAACCGACCTATCAGTGGGATACAACACGTAAACTGTTCAATCTGGCGGAAGTTTGCGCTCTACTGAGTGCTTTTCATTGTATTTATGGACTGATGCAAAGAAAAGTCTGACGAGTATGCAATCAATCCATTAAACACATCGACTGACAGCTTTATGTCGAATTGTAGTGTTTTGGTCAGTATTTAGTGAAGACACCAGCTACATTGCAAAAGAGTCATGTCTTGCCTTACATTCCCAGGGCAACTAGGTAATGTCTTGCATTCACAGGGCAACTAGATAATGTCTTACATTCCCAGGGCAACTAGGTAATGTCTTGCATTCACAGGGCAACTAGATAATGTCTTGCATTCACAGGGCAACTAGGTAATGTCTTGCATTCACAGGGCAACTAGGTAATGTCTTGCAATCACAGGGCAACTTGATATCTTACATTCCCAGGGCAAATAGATCATGTATTACATTCACAGGGCAACTAGGTAATGTCTTGCATTCACAGGGCAACTAGGTAATGTCTTGCAATCACAGGGCAACTTGATATCTTACATTCCCAGGGCAAATAGATCATGTATTACATTCACAGGGCAACTAGATAATGTCTTGCAATCACAGGGCAACTTGATAATATCTTACATTCCCAGGGCAACAAGATCATGTATTATATTCACAAGCCGGGAGCAACCAATCCAAATATATCTTCAGTTCTCCAGCTTTCAATGAGCGCACGTCATGACGGCACTGCCATGTACATATGCTCTGGCGTATTTGATCAGTTTGATCAAATATATGAATAGATATATATGATACCATGTACATGGCAGTGAAGCACACGCGGGCAAAGAAAACCAGGGTCTTACCTGTACAACAGAACCACAGGGCTTATTACTCAAACCCACAAACAAATAAATACACACGACAAGGAAAATTCATAATACAAGAATGAAATGCAAAAATAAAGGATTTAATGAAAATGTAGCAAGGAAATAAAATGGATGGTGAAGTAAAAACTATGACTCCTAATTTGAGGATCTTCCATTCAGACACAATTACACACAAGGGAAAATAAAAATAAATGTTCTTTCAGTCGGCCGCACTCAGCTCTGGTCTCAACGAGGGCTTGATGTTCGTCGCCTCGAACTACTGCGCTGGAAACGCACTGATGGAGTGGAGTCGCTCCCCACGACAATGTGAGGTAACTCGTGCAGGTGGTCCACTTTCGCTCTACTCTCTGTCGAAGATGCCAGGAGCCCCACAACCCACCCCCGTATTGCTCCTCTTTATGATGGGAGTTGCCCACAAAAGCTCCGCAAGGCTCCCCACGTGATGCCGACTGCCCCGAACTGCTCTTGCTGTCTTTTTCCACAAGCGCACACGAGCCAGGAAAATTCGACCGCCCGCGACCAAGCCCAGAACGAAAGAGAGATAAAATACTGCGGCCGCCCGCCACGCAGCCAGTACCAGAGAGAGGGAGGTGGGTCTCATCCTCCTTTGTCCCTCGCTGATATCACTTGACCAATCCCCGTGCCCCAGTGCATCATCCCATCTCCATGGCCAATCATCCCCTTCGCGGCGGGCCTTACGGCCTGCTTGATGCCCAATGATGAAGCTCGGGGCATGGCCTGTCAGTTATGATCCTTCAACGTGGAGCCTACCCGTCCTTCGGGAATGTTCGGCTGGGCGGGGTTACCTTGCCGATCGTTATGTCCGGGTACTGTCGGCAATGTTGGTTTAATAGCCGTTGTTGCAATTGTTGTTGTAATGGCGGCCCTTTTTAGATGAAATAAAAACGTAAGGGAAAATCGCTGGGGCAATTACACACTGGAAATTATTAATCTTATGCCCTAGAACTAATTAACATAAAAGTCACGCCCCTTAAGGCAACATGCAAACACTCTTAAGCTGAACGTTTACCCTGCTTATGAACATCGAAATGGGCTTTCTATGTGTCACACTGTCCATGCTGATCTATACATTCCTATCTCCACTGCGGTATTTCCTCCCTACCCCCACAAAGGTAATATATATATATATATTGCAATTATGTGAATAGGGGGCATCAGGTGTACCACAGACAAGTTATGCCATCAGTACATGTTTAGCATAAGTGTATGGTTTCTGTGTAAAAATGATAGGTCACATGTTGAAGTTTGTTTGAGAGATGACGACCTCTGCTATCCCCTCTCCCCCATCCATAATCCCTTTAGTCATTCCCTTGAAATCCCTCCACATTTTTGCTTTATTAAATAAACTGCTGACAAACGCTCCACAAGCTGAAAGTGAACAAGTGAATATTCACTGGAAAGTGAACAAGTGAATATAAACTTTACCCTTAAGAAACCCCACAATAGGAAATTGCAAGGAAAGAGATCTGGCCAACGACGGGGCCAGGGAATATTGGGCTTGTTGGGGGTTAATTTTTTTACTATGCACCAATTGGACGGATAGCTGTCAGACCCCACCCACATTTGTCGCTTGACTCCACCCACCATGGCACCAAGACAAAATGATATGGCCGCCATCTTGGGTTTCTGGTGGGCCTAAAACTTTAGGCCTGTAGGCCTCTGCTGATTATTCACTGCCCGGGTTTGTTGCTCGTTCAGTTGAATCAGCTCGTTCTGCTAATAACCGCGAGATCTGGAGACGACGTCACGGATTTTCGAAGCTCCACACGGTCTCCACGTTTTCAAAGTTAAGTCTGTTCACAATTGCATTTTGTCGAAACTGTATTTTATGTTTCGGCGTGTGAACTTATAGTGTGTCCCTTGGATGTTTCTCGGTGTTTATCTTTCATAAATTTATTCGTTTCTGTTTGCCGCGCGTGTGAGGCCTTGCAGCCTCAGGCTTTCCCTGTCGAAGTTTGTTTCTTCCTTCACTGGTTTTGCTAGGTTTTTTGATTTTCCCTTCTCCCCCAAACTTCACCGAACATCTACCTCTCCCACCTCCCCCCAAGCCCTCCCCCTCCCACATTTCTCCCAATGTCCCTGCTCTCAAATGTTGTGTTTTTGTCCTTCCCCCTCTCTCCCCATCTTGACTGCCACTCCCCTTGTTTTTTGTGTTTTGTGTGTCGGTTTGACTTTTTGTGTGATTAATGTTTGCTCTTTCACGAGCCTCGATCTTGTATACAAAAAAAAACCAAAAAAAAAAACCGTGTCTGACGTTGACATGAATGAGAGGTATCAAGATAACCTTTTAATAGCACATTAAATGTGTTTTTCCTAATTTTGCTGTTCATCATTTTAAGAGTGTTTTAAATGTGTGTTTGTCAGCCCATTACCAGATTTTTTAAAGCAATTCACTCGTGCTTAGGGAAAAAAGTGCAACCCACGGTTGTTGTGACTATCGTGTAAGTTTTGACTATGCATTAAAATTTAATTTCTGCTCGCTGCAACTTGGTATGTACAGTGGGGAGGACCATTACCTTTTTGTAAGGATCACTTTTGTGACAATCTAAGGTTTTCATGATCACTTCGGTTTTCATGAACCTTTTAAGAGTCAATCATGAATGGTGATCTTGTGCCACATACATAGCAAACCAGTTGGGGTAGAGAGATTCCCTCCTGCCTGAAGGTTTTCCCTGAGCCAGATGGGTTTTTACAAATGATCCATTCTCTTGAGTGGAGCTTGGGTTCCATAAGCTTCATATCCATATACTTAAAACTGTTGCTTTCAGTCTGATTTGAATACCCAACCTCTGGTATGCTAGTCCAGGTGACACAATACTGTAGAAATTCTTCTGAATTATCTGGGGAAACTGTTAGAAATGTTGAATTTCCTTCTTTACCTCTGTTTCAGTGTGCCCAATGTTTACTTGTGAGAAGGCTTTCTTCTCCATCTCCATAACACTTCTGTTGTGATGTCGATTTGTGGTGTTGGCATTTATTTGGTATCATACTCTGTGGTGAAAAAAATGGCCTCTAAAGGTGGTTTTTATACTCTGTGGTGACATCCTTTTGTAGTTCTCTCTAAGTGCTGACCTATTTGTTTCTACTTAGCTGAATTAAACCGAACAATGTGGGCACACATTATTAAACTTGTAAACATTTTCAACTAGATGGCGTTCAAAAAATACTTACCCTGCACAGTCAACTTGGTGCGAGGCAACTCTTCTGTTTTTGAAGATTTTAAAATTATTTATCTTTGGTCCAGTATGGCTGCCAGACCACGTGAGTGATGACATCATAAGTTTACATTCTCATATATAATTGTTGCGGAGATCATGCTCAATAAATTTCAAACTGATCAGACTAAGTGTTGTCCCTGTGAGAATTATGACATCATAATTAAGGCACCATGACGTCATTGTTAGCAACACTTATTCTGCATGCGGAGTTCTTTACAATGAGCCACATTTCAATTTTTCCCCTTGGAGCGGTTTTGGAGATATAGAGGTACAACGTTTTTTAGTTTTTCCAAGATGGCGCCTGTACCATGTGACCGATGAAAGGGAGTACTCAAAATTTCATAATTATCATTAAAATATTCTAGAAGAGGAAGCGCTCCTTTTGTGAAAATTTTGTGTCCATCAGACAACAGTTGCAGATAAATAAAAAAATTCATACTGATCGGATGAAGTATAATACTTGTCGAATTATGACGTCATAATGAAGGCACCGATGACATGATCATTAACACATCTTAATCCCCATGGGGAGTGCTTGACAATGAACCATGTTTCAATATTTTTCCATGGAGCGGTTTCATAGATATAGAGGCGCGAATTTTTTCCAAGATAGCGCCCATACCACGTGAACTATTACGTCATAATTATCACTAAAATTTTACCGCCAGAGGCGCTCCTATGGTAAATATTTCGTGTTCATCCAACCGACGGTTGCCGAGAAAATGCATTTTAAAAATGCAGACACACACGTACGCCACATGTGCGCACACAACCAAATGCCGAACCCTGATTTTCACTTCGCGAGCGCAGGGTAACAATATACATGCTGTTGTAACTGCTGATAATTATTTAGAAGCATTTTTAATACATGCCTTTTAATGATGTAATTTTTATCCCCATGCTTTTTCAAAAAAAGTGGTTGGATATTGTAATTGGCTTTGTTTGTCTCTGTCTGTCTGTCCTTCCAGAAGTCCATTATGCTATCTGGTAAAATATCTCATTGGGTGTGGGTAGGGAGCTTACAAATGAACCATCTCATCTCAGTTAAATCCCTGATGGGGTTGGATTTAATGAACCTGCGATTTGATGCAGTGTCAGCAAGGGACATGTTGCCTGACAATATGTTGTCCTTCAGATGGGAATGCGATAAAACACTAGCTGTCCCATCAGCATCTACGTTGTCAATGTTAAAGTGTTAATTGTCTTTGCAAGAGTATGGCATTTTGTGTTCGTAGCCTTGCTAAATTATCTGCATGTAGTAGTTGAAGGGATTTAGATGTTAAGTTAGATCAAGTTAATGGAAAGAAAAGAGTTAGTAATAGAAGAAAAGTGAATGCGATGCGGAGGTTGAGCCCATAAACAGCCTCCTTTTTGTCTAATTTAGGTGGTATTGCCTGGTAAACACCGATAACATGAGATGGTACATGTTAAATTTAACAGACACATTCAGCAAGAGTCATACAATTTCCAATATTTTGAACTCTTTTTCAACTTTGAAAGGACTCCAAAGTGCAACCTTAAACAGTACAATGTCATTTGATTAGATATGCTGCAGTCTTTCTCAAAAATTGAAAATAACATAAAAGTAATTTATTCCTGTATTTTTCAACATTTCTAAACCTTCAAACTGGTTAGAAACAGGTTGTGTTAATGTCCACTTGTTGTACACCGCACCTTTCCTGTGCCATCTCCAGGCGCTGCATAACATCATTGCCGGGCACAGAAGGGGGCTCGGCAATGACGCATGCTGAAAGGGAGTACTCAGTTTACACTCAGGTTGTTTTCTTTCTTGTTTGTTTGTTTGTCCGGGTGATATCTCAGCCATCCTTCGAGCTAGGAAGCTGAAATTTCGGCACAGTAGTGAGCAAGTACTTTGTCAAAAACAGTATTTTTTATTTTTTGATCAATCAATTAATTGAGGAGTTATTTAATGATTAGCGATTAATTAAGTACTTATAAATTTCCTTTCTCTTCTGACCATTATCTCAGGCACCTTTTGAGTAAGGAAGCTGATATTTGGACATGCCAATGACCGTCATTTGGCTGCAAAGGCTATTTTTGATTTATTGATTAATCAATTCATCGATTAATTATTTAATTATTTGATTCATGACTAATTTATTTATTTTTTTGTTGGTTACAGATTCGGATGAAATGGTGGTGGTTTATGTGTTCTATTGACGAATTGATTAATTATTTGATTTTTTTATGATTATTATAGACTTGGCATTTAATATGGAATTTTTTTTTTTTCTTGACTTGGGTTTACTTTCTTAACTCAGTATATCAATCTGGTGAGTTTACTTTGGTGATTTATTTGTTAAAAGAACCATGTCACTGATTGTCTGTCGCAGCAAGAATTCAACAACAGGATTATATCACAGGTGGCGTGGCAAAATGTACGGACAGGTGCATTTGATGATTGGCTTCACAGTCGGGTATACAAGGGTTGTTGCGTTCTGTATTAGTGGAAAACAACTGCTGCACGTCTCCAAAAGTTATTGCCGCTTCCTCTGTAGATGGTCCGTCAACTTGACAATGCTGTATGTCATGGAGTGGTGGCTTTACGAAATTACGGCATGAAACAGCGTGCTATTGCTCGGCAGTATGGCATCACTCAAGGTCAGGTGCCAAAGATCCTGAAACGAAATCCTCAGAGGGGTGTCCCTACTCCAATACTGAGGCCAGGACGTCCCCGCAGAACCACAAGGAGGGATGATCGCCAGCTGCACCGGTTAGTCCGCAATGGCCGTACCAAGTCAGCTAATCGGCTTAGGGCTGAGTGGCAGCAACTGACAAATGTGCCTGTATCCAGAAGGCTAGTCAACCAATGACTGGTTAAAGCAGGCTATCGTGCCAGGCGTCCCCTGAGAAAGCCACGCCTGACCAGACAACACCGCCAGCGCCGATTGCAGTGGGCCATGAGCACCGTCAATGGCAGCCAGGACACTGGAATCACGTGATCTTCAGTGGCGAGTCTAGATTTCTGGTATATCATCAAGATGGCCACGTCCGGGTGTGCAGACAAGTCCATGAAGCCGACAACAAAGATTGTATAGTGCCAAGAGTCCAAGCTGGAGGTGGTGGGGTGACCGTTTGAGCTGCTTTTCATAACAACAACAACATGCATTTTAAGGCAATTTTCCCTGCTAGAGCGGGGGTTAGCCTTGCGGTCCCCATGACAATCTTCTCCATTTTGCCCTATTTTCTGCATCTCTCCTTGTTAACCCCCTTGCCCGCATTTCTTCTTCCACCATCTTTAGCCAAGTCTTTCTCGGTCTTCCCCGTCCTCTACTTCCTTCTACATTAACTTCCATCACTCTTCTCAAACAGTCACTTTCATCCTTCCTCAATACATGACCAAACCATCTCAACTTGTTCCTCTTCACAGCATCAATCACAGGCAATATTCCCATCATCTTTCGCAATTCATCATTTGTCCTCCTCTCTCTCAACGATACTCCGCACATCCATCGAACCATTCGCATTTCCACCCTTTCCAGCCTTCGTTGCTGCTCTACGTTCATTACCCATGTCTCGCTCCCATAAATCATAACACTTCTCACACATGCAGCATACACC
Organism: Myxine glutinosa; assembly: GCF_964187855.1. NCBI lineage: Eukaryota > Metazoa > Chordata > Myxini > Myxiniformes > Myxinidae > Myxine > Myxine glutinosa. Next base: position 36,207,707 of record NC_136264.1, on the reverse strand, counting down.
TTTCCCTTCAGCTTCAGCGACACTCTCCTCCTCATCAGCACGCCACTCAGTTCCCGAAACTTCTTCCATGCACATCTCACTCGAGCAACCGTTGCCGAGTCTGATCCACCTTCTCCATTCAGCATGTCTCCGAGGTAGCAAAATGTTTTCAAACCTTCCAGCTTCACGCCATCTCCAAGATCCAACTCAACATTTCCTCCATCTGCAGCTCCCTCTGCGCACACCTTACATTTGAATGTAGCTGCCACACTGGTTAATGACCCTCTCAGACCACTACATTTTTGATGAACCCACTCAGCGCACATTGTACACTGAATGGAGTTCACTCCGACACCCTTCCTGCACACAGCACACGGCCACTTCCCAGTTCTTTCCACCTCACCACATGCTTTACCACTTGCCATCACCTTTGTCTTTCCGATATTCACCTTCAGACCTTTTGTCTCCATACATTCCTTCCACTTGTTCATCTTTTCCTTCAGTCCATCCATACTTTCCGCAATCAACACCAGATCATCTGCATACAACAACTCCCACGGTAAACCCTCCTTTACGTTCTGAGCCAGCACCTCCATCACAGCTACAAATAGTAGTGGACTTAGTACCGACCCCTTATGCACTCCCACCTTCACCTCAAACTCACCACTGTTCCCGTCCTTCGTCCTTACAGCTGTGCGTGCTCTTTTGTACATTGCCATCACTACTCTGATCAACCATTCCTCCACTCCTAACTTCCTCAATGCCCATGTCAATACTTTGCGTGGAACCCTATCGAATTCTTTCTCCAGATCAACAAACCCAAAAAACAACTTCTTCCTCTTATCCATGTACTTCTCCTGCAACTGCCTCACAATGAAAAGCGCATCTGTCGTTCCTCTTCCTGGCATAAATCCAAACTGCATTTCGTCGATCTTCACTTTCTTCCTTATCCTCCTTTCCAACACCCTTTCCAATACCTTCATTCCATGCTCCAATAACTTTATCGCTCGGTACGAGCCACACTCCAGAGGGTCACCTTTCCCCTTGTATAGAGGGATGAGGGTACTCAGTTCCCAACCCACTGGAATGCGGCCTTCTTTCACCACCAGATTACAGATCTCTGTCATTCTCTTCACACCCCAACTTCCTGCTGCCTTCAACATATCTCCCACAACTCCCGTCGGCCCTCCCGCTTTTCCACTCTTCATTGCTTTTATCGCTTCCTCAACTTCCTTCTCAGTCATCTTCTCTGCCGGTCCTAAAACTGGGTTACTCTCTATGTTGTCATCCCATTCATTCTCTGTATTCAACAGCATTTCCATATATCTTTTCCATCTTCCTTTAATTCCATCTAGGTCGACAACGATTTGTCCCACTTCATCCTTCAAGCAACTCACCCCCATCACATCACACCTCTCTTTCGCTATGTGCTTTGCAATCCTGAATACTGCTTTCTGACCCTCTTCCGAATCCAAGCGTTCTCCGAACATTTTCCTACATGCCTCCTGCGCCTTTGCTACCTCTTTCTTTGCAGCCTTCCTGGCTGCCTTATAACTTTCATGCTCTGCTGTTTCTGCTCCCGTACCCTTCGCCTTCTGCCACTCTTTGAACTTCTTCCTCTTCTCGTCAATCCTCTTTCCAACTTCAACATCCCACCACCATGTTTCCGAGTGCCTCGGTGGTCCTTTTGTCCATCCACATACCTCACCAACGGCTCCCAACAGACTAGCTTTCATTGACATCCAACCACTTTCAAGCTCAACCACATCATCCTCTACCCTACTCAGCCTCTCTTTTAATGCCTCCCTTACTGTCACCTCTTTCAACCTCCACACCATCATTCTCGGTTGGTACTTCACCCGCCGAGCTCTCCTCGCACCTTTCACCCTTATGTCGCAGACAACCAAGTGGTGCTGTGAAACAGCCTCCTCCCCCGGGATCACCTTTGTGTCCCGGAGGTGCCCCCTATCTCGCCTACGCACCATCAGGTAGTCAACGGTTGTCGTCGACCCACCTGACGTGTATGTAACAAGCTTATTGTCCTCTTTCTGGAACTGAGTATTACAAATCAACAAATCAGCTCCATCAGCAAACTCCAAAATCCTTTCACCTTCTCCATTTCTCACACCATATCCGTAACCCCCATGAACTCCCTCAAAACCGTCCATACTCCTTCTCACATGTCCATTTAGGTCTCCTCCCACCACAACAACTTCCTCATCTTTCACGTTTTCCATCAGCTTCTCTATCGCACACCAGAACTTGTCCTTCTCTTCATCGCTTCGACCAACCTGCGGAGCATATCCCGAGATGACGTTCACCAAGAGCTTTCCAATCATCATTTTCACCATCATCAACCTATCACTCACTCTCGTCACACTCACCACACTGTCTACAAACTCCTCAGAAAACAGGACACCAACACCATTCACGCCCTCCGGGCACCCTTGCCACACAAACTTGTATTTCTGTCCCTGCCTACCCTTCACCATTCTCACACCACTTCCCTTCCATCTCGTCTCTTGCACACAACATATGTCCACTCTTCTTCTGACCAATACTTCCACCACTTCTCCTGATCTCCCTGTCATTGTCCCTACATTCCATGTCCCAAACCTCAGAAACCGATCCCCCTTTTCATGCAGGGGGCAAAACTGACCTGGTTGTTCTGCATAGAAACCTGAACCAGTTCAAGTACAGGGCCATTCTGGAAGAAACATTGCTTCCATTTGCTCGTGCAGCCTTTCGAGAAAATTTGTCTTCCAAGATGACAATGCACGACCTCATCGTGCTCGCATGATCCAACACTTTCTTGCTGACCGTGGTGTAGAGCATATGGAGTGGCCTGCCATGTCCCCGGATATGAATCCGATAGAGAACTTGTGGGCAGAATTAACGTGTCAAATCGACCACTTGGACCAGCAGCCGACCTCTGTGCGTGAATTGCATCAGGCTATTGTCACTGCATGGCAAGCGATTCCTGTCCAAACCTTGGCAAATCTCGTGAACAGCATGCCTCAACGTGTACGTGCTCTCCTGAATGCTCGTGGGGGTTACATTAAGTACTGAACTGTAATTTTACTGTCCGTAATCCCAGTCGTAATTTAACTTTTGTTTTTGTTAAAAAAAAATTGGGCTAATGTGCAAAATAAAGAGATACTTCTGGAAAACGTACAGATGTTTAACACAGTACTGTCCATGAATTGAGTTCGATATCAGTTGACATCACTTTCAAGGATCAATTTATTTGTTTCGAAATGTCAAATGTGGTTTTTGTTTCTTTTAAAGGTCACATTAACAAAATCTAGAATAATTTCAACATAATTCCAATGAACTTTTGGTTCTACGTCATCTTGAAAAGTAAGTTCACCCCCACAAAAAAAAAAAATCCATATTAAATGCCAAGTCTGTATTTATTTCTTTTCATTATTAATTATTTATTTATTTTCTTTCTCATCTGGGCAATATCTCAGGCACCTTTTGAGCTTGGAAGCTGATATTTGGACATGACAATGACCAGGTGATTTGGCTGTGACGGGTATTTTTTTATTTATTGATTAATTAATTAATCGATTAATTATTTAATTATTCGATGAATGACTTAATTAATTATTTTTTTAAAGTTACAGATTCGGATGAAATGGTGGTGGTTTATGTATTATATTAGCCAATTGATTAACTCTTTAATTTTTTTATGATTATTATTTATTTATTTTCATTATTAATCATTTATTTATTTTCTTTCTCATCTGGGCAATATCTCAGGCACCTTTTGATCTAGGAAGCTGATATTTGGACATGACAGTGACCAAGTGATGTGACTATAAAGGACATTTTTGATTTATTGATTGATCATTTAATCGATTAATTATTTATTGATAAATCAATTAATTATTTAATTTTTATTAATGGCTTATTTAATTAAATTTCTAAAAGATACTTCTTCGGATGAAGCACTAGTGGTTTAGTTATGCTATTAGCCAATTGATTAAGAAAATATTTTATGATAAACTTTTATTGATTTTAACGATGCAATTAATCAATCAATAATTATTGAACACCTCTCCCTCCCAATGCAGTCTCTATGAGCTGCACTGTGGTATTGCCGGGTGCGGGAGGCACCCCGGCAATGCCGCGCTGTAGGATATTTAATTATTTGGCATGGGGGTGGTGTACTTTGAATGTATCTGTACTTGTTATATTTCTATTTTGTCATAGTACACTACATGACGAAAAGTATGTGGACACCCGAACATCGAACATGTCATTCCAAAATCATGTGCATTAATATGGAGTTAGTCCCCCTTTCGCTGCTATAACAGCCTCCACTCTTCCGGGAAGGCCTTTTCAATAGATGTTGGAACATTGCTGCGGGAATTTGCTTCCATTCAGCCAAAAGAGCATTAGTGAGGTCAGGCACTGATGTTGGGCGATTAGGCCAAGCTCACAGACGGCATTCCAATTCATCCCAAAGGTGTTTGATGGGGTTGAGGTCAGGGCTCTGTGCAGGCCAGTCAAGTTCTTCCACACCGATCTCGACAAACCATTTCTGTATAGACCTCACTTTGTGCATGGGGGCATTGTCATGCTGAAACAGGAAAGGGTCTTCCCCAAACTGTTGCCAGAAAGTTTGAAGCACATAATCATCTAGAATGTCATTGTATGCTGTAGCGTTAAGAGTTCCCTTCACTGGAACTAAGTGGCCAAGCCCAAACCATGAAAAAAGCCCCAGACCATTATTCCTCCTCCACCAAATTTTACAGTTGGCACTATGCATTTGTGCAGGTCGCGTTCTCCTGGCATCCACCAAACCCAGATTCTTCTGTCGGACTGCCAGATGGTGAAGCGTGATTCATCACTCCAGAGAACGCGTTTGCACTGTTCCAGAGTACAATGGTGGTGAGTTTTACACCACTCCAGGCGACGCTTGGTATTGCGCATGGCGATTCTCGGCTTGTGTGCGGCTGCTCGGCTCTGGAAACCCATTTCATGAAGCACCTGACGGACAGTTTTTGTGCTGGCGTTGCTTCCAGAGGCAGTTTGGAACTTGGTAGTGAGTGTTGCAACCGAGGACAGACGATTTTTATGTGCTATGCGCTTCAGCACTCGGTGGTCCCTTTCTTTGAGTTTGTGTGGCCGACCACTTCGCGGCTGAACTGTTGTTGCTCCTACACGTTTCCACTTCACAATAATAGCACTTACAATTGACCGGGGCAGCTCCAGCAGGGCAGAGATTTGATGAACTGACTTGTTGGAAAGGTGGCATCCTCTGACGGGGCCACGTTGAAATTCACTGAGCTCTTCAGTACGGCCCATTCTACTGTGAGTGTTTGTCTTTGGAGATTGCATGGCTGTGTGCTTGATTATATATAGCCTTTCAGCAATGGGTGTGGCTGAAACAGCCGATTCCATCAATTAGAAGGGGTGTCCGCATACTTTTGGTCATGTCGTGTGTAATGTCTGCTCTAGTGCTAGTGTCCTCAAGTAAAGTGACTCAGCATAAGAAAAAACGGTTTTGTTAGCTTGTAATAATGACATCTAGCTGTCTTTTCAACTATAATTAAATGGGGATTGATTGAACAAACGACAGTACAAGTAAATGATAGCTCTTGACTGTTTTGTGGCTTGAAAATCCAAAGGGGAAAATAATATCAGAAACTTGCACACGCACGCATCATTTGTTCAAGGTCGTTAAAGATTGAGGGAGAGGCAAGAAACTTGGGACCATCGTCCATCCAATATCACTGCCCATTGGCATTGTGAAATAGTCACTTGAATTGTAAAAGCACAGACCACCAAGCACTCTTAAATTACATGTGTGTAAGGCAAAGACAGTTGTTCATGTAACACCTAAGACTGCCAATCAGTGATATGTGCTGCTTATTCAGCATTAACATCATCATCACCATCCTAAGAAGTCATTTCCTTGACTTCATTAGTGTCCAGGTTGAGTTCCAAATCTTCAAGAGAGGATTTAAGTTATTCATCTCTTAATGATGCAGATAATTAAGGTGATGTGCATGTTTCTTTGGTGGGGAAAGGGGTGGGGGGGGGGGGGGGGGGGGGTGAGAGTTATCAATAATGTAATCACCGTCAATGCAGCTTCTTGGAGAAAATTCACAAGGTTGCAATGACAAATGCAAGCTGTTAATGGTATTATTGATTTTTAATTGAACTATTAACCCATATCCCAGAGTAAAGTGGGAAAAGATGGCTCCAGCAGGAATAGGCCACCATGCCCCACTTTACTCAAATCCCCACCACTTCAATTAGATTAACAGGTCTATAGCTCCTCAATTTCTCTCCATATCCTTTCTGAAATAATTGTGTTACATTTGCTTCTCTCCATTCCTCTAATTTCTGTCCTGACTAATGAGATGTTACTGATACTGGATAACATCTACTAGTGGAATCTACTCTCCAGATGCATGTTATCTGGTCCACTTTGTCTTATTTTAGCTTTTCGTGCAATTTATTTACTTTGTCTAGTCTTACCTGGGACTCCTCCCAAAGCTCTTCCTCACCTTCTCGATAGATCATCTCAGCTACTCGTGCTCATTTGACTATTCTTTTGTCATTGCTGAACAAAAGAACTAAGCTTAAGTTCTCCTTTGTATAATTACCCCTTCAAAGTGTCAGGTAAGAAATGCAACTGGAAAAGTTCTTGGGAAGCAAAAAGAAACTTTAACTTCATGAAACTTCACCAGACTTTAATTCTTGTTTAAAAAAAAAAGCAATTAAAGCCAAAGTGAATTTTGTTAATTGTATTTATCAATCACATTATTTGACCACCCATCATGGATCCTGTTTGAACACCACAAAATGATGTAATTAATGTGAATGGCAAATCTGTGGGAGAATAAATGTAAAAATAAGAACGATTCAAAATAGTAACGAGATTGTATTCATAGAATACTTACCCTCCACAGTCAACTTGGTGTGAGCCAACTCTTCTGTTTATAAACGTTTTATTTTCTTTGATCCATTGTGGCTGCCAGACCACGTGAGTGATGGCATCATAATTTTTTTATTCTCTAATATAATTGTTGCATAGATTTCATTTGATTTCATAATGATCAGACGAAGTGTTGTCCCTGTCGAATTATGACGTCATAATTACGGCAGCAATGATGGCATCGTTAACAACACTATTCCCCATATGGAGTGCTTTACAGTGAGCCACGTTTAATTTTTTTTCCATGGAGCGATTTTGGAGATATAGAGGTGCAACGCTTTTCGGTTTTTCCAAGATGACACCTGTACCACATGACCTATGACGTCAGGATTATCATTAAAATATTCTGCAAGAGGAGACGCTCATATGGTGAAAATTTTGTGTCCATCTGACCAACAGTTGCTGAGGAAAAAAATTCTTAATGATCGGATAAGTGTTGTGCTTGTTGAATTATGACGTCATAACGAAGGGACCGATGACATCATCATTATCATATCTTATTGCACATAGGGAGTAGTTGACAATGAGCCAGGTATCAATTTTTTCCATGGAGCGGTTTCGGAGATACAGAGGTGCAACTTTTTCCGATTTTTCCAAGATGGCGCCTGTACCACGTGAGCTATGACGTCATTATCATCATTAAAAATTATACAGGAGGAGCCGCTCTTATTCTGAAAATGTTGTGTCCATCGGACTAACAATAGCAGAGGAAATAATTTTTTTCATACTGATCAGATCAAGCGTTGCACTTGTCAAAACATGACGTCATAATGCAGGCGTTGATGACGTCATCATCAACGTATCTTATTCCCCATGGGGAGTACTTGACAATGAACCATGTTTCAATTTTTTCCATTGAGCGTTTGGGAGATACAGAGGTCTAATGTTTTTCCAAGATGGCGCCTGCAGCACGTGACCTATGACGTCATAATTATGAATAAAAAATTCTCCAGGCGGAGGCGCTTCTATGATAAAATTTCGTGTCAATCGGACCAACGGTTGCCAAGAAAGTGAATTTTAAAAATGCAGACACGTACGCCACACATACACACGTACGCACCGAATGCCTATCCCTGCTTTTCACTTCGCGAGCGCAGGATAATGAATATAAATGTGATTCAAAGTACAGCTACATAAAAACAAGAAGCAGGGTATAAATGCAGCAGCATACGTAATGAGCATAAATAAATGCCACTTCACAACAAAATATTATGCTCTATAAAACACATGTATAAGCATAAAATGTACAAAATGTTTTAGTTTATGTGTTTGCGATGGTTCTGCGAAGTTCAAGAGCCTAAAGTGTACATTTATGCAGTTGTCGCCATTTTAAGCAAGCCCGATGTCATTAACGTCGTGCATGGATTACAATCGAAATTGCTGCCTGATTTTAGCAAAGGCGTTTTTTGATGGATAATATAGCGGGACTAATCATGAATAGCTGCTGTGTGTACAGGCCTCCGTGTGATTAAGCTTGGGCCCTGCACTTTGATTCAAAGCCACACACAATTTGTTATGAATCGGTCAAGCACAAACCACCAAGCAAAGTGCAAAACAACCAAGTGAGCACGAAGTAGTCATTCAAATAGGGTGTGAAACACAACAGGGTGAGGATCTCATTTTTGTTGAAAATGTTGGTTAAACAAAACTGCATTTGATTGATACATTGCAATGTATTCCAGAAGTAGTGTGCTCATCTTCGATTTGTCAAGTTTGGGTTCAGTCCATGGTATAAATGATAACAACCTGTCATTATCAGACTTGCAGGTGGTGCGTTACATCACTGGGTGTCATCAGTTCAGATGTTGGATGTTTTGCTGGCTGTCTCATTCTGCGAGGCTAGATGACGCTTCTTGATGCCACAATGCCTTTAAATACAGTCGGCATTTGTGTGCAAACGATGGCCAAATTCCAAAATGTTGCATTAAACTTCTTTTGGGAAAGTGATGGAAACCATCACGTGTATTTTTTGCACGAAAACTGCTTAAACATCACCTGCTGTCCAGTGTTGGGAGACTGATTTTTTTATAAAGAAATCCATTACTGCTTATATAGATTTTTGGGTAATACATTACATAATCTATGACAGCAATCAAGTGAGTAAAATAATGAACTATTGAATTAAATTGTTCATATTCGGACTTTCATTAAGCCAAACCGTTATTTAGGTGCAGTCGACTTTCACTAAACTAAACTGTTTCATTTCATTAAGCATTCACCTTTCCAGATAATTATTTTAACTGTGGTGTGAAATGTCATTTCAATATAAATAGGATTTTTTATCACGAAAAATAATGTAATAATGCAACTAAATAGTTCATTAAGTACTGCATATAAACACACAAACTCCCAGCGAGGATACATGTGAGAAATTGCCAGTAACCATTTTATATAACGGAATGTGGAGGTGCAGCATCTAAATGAAGATGTCCAAATGTCACACACGTCCGTATATATATATATTGTTACGGATCGCGGTTAGATGTTATTTCGACCGAGCGGTGGTGTATTACCGCGACCTAACAGTTATTCCCCGACTAGACCCCGATTCCACCCAAACGTTGACCAAATCGCGCTACGCTAAATCAATGATGGAAAGGACACAACGACTGGGATAGATGAAACGACGCAAGGGGTACAGTTCTCAAGACCTCCGGAGGAGGGTATAATTCGTGGTGGAGAAAAGGGGTAGATTACAAGGTAGAGTGAGGTAAAAGACACAGAAGAGATGGGCACTTAAATACAATCTTATCTTAACCCAGACAGACCACAGACAAACGGAACAAGGCTGACTTACACAGGGATTGATGGCAGGAAGGGACAGGCAGTCGATAGCACAAGGTGCACCTTGGCTCGGGGACAGGATCAAGCACGGTCCAAGAGATGCAGGGAGGCCTCACAGCGCTCGGAGGTGGCGTCTTTCTTTCTCCAAGCTCAGCGCGCATCTGTCGTCACCACTCCCTCGGCTGCGCATGCTCAACGGGGAGTGACACGCCCTCGGCTGGTTGGCTCCGCCCCAGATGGGACCGGTCTGCCGCTTCCATTGGGTGCGGGGGTTACCGGGCTCCGCCCTTGACGAGGAGCTGACAGGGAGCCCCTATTTGGTAACCCCGTCGAGCACATGTTTGATGGCGGCTCGTGGGGAAGGCCTCGTGCCCTCCCAACACCCCCTACCAACCAAGCCGGAGTGAGGACGCGCACTCCCTGTGCACGCCGCCGCCGTCGCTGTTGTTGTTGTTGTTGTTTCTGAACCGTGAGGAAGAGCTGCGGGGAGGTATTGGGAGGTCCTAAACTTCCTAACGGTGCCATACAATCACATTCTGGTGCAACGAAGGGTCAGAATTAATGGAAACGAATCCTTAACTGACATAGACTAAGAATAACTAGCAAGATGTCCTATAGTTGTCTACGTGAGATGCGGTGGACCTGGATGTGACATTTAATGGGGGGAAATAGGGGGAGGTCGGGTCTACAGAGTGTTGTTTACAGAAAATGGGACTAGGGAATGGGGGATTGGGGATAGTTGGGAAGTATTGAGGAAATAGGGGAATATTTACAAGCGGATATGGATGGATGCAAATCCCATATCCGCAACATTGCATCCTTCTCTACCTCGGGGCGTCCCGACACGATAAATTTTTACCTACGTTAGTGTGGCACTCAGATGTAGTTCCCTCTACTATTAACTCAACCCTGAGTGCGACAGTTTTACAGATGTTCACAAATGAGTAAATATGTCCCCCTGCGACGTTGCACCCTTCTCCTAACAGAAACACACCCACAGGATAACCGAATCGCGGAAAGCATCCTCAAACTAAACATACAGCCGGTAGGGAGCATCATTTATACAAGACTGATATTTACACTACGATCCAGGACCTGTTCTTTTAGGAACACATGCAGATGTTATGCATAGAGAGAGAGCACGCATGCCAGCATCGATACACCAACCCACGAGTGCCCTGTGGCCCTACGGCCTTTAATAATGTGCAGAGCACCCCGTCCAAGCACCAAAAGCACCACCCCATACGCACAGTCAGCACCATCCGGTGTACCAATAAAGTGTTCATAGTCACCGGTGGTGTCGCAGCCGGCCGATGTTCTGCCGCTGGTCTTGCCTTCTTGGAGTGCACTTGGCCTTCTGGCTTCTTTAGAAATAAAGAAAGGCGCCAACCGCGTCCATTTCTTAATTGTGGCCGTCAGGGGGGCCAACTAAAAGTGGTTCACCTGTATGGCATAGGTGCCACGTTGACCCAGAGGTCCATCCACGGGTGGTGCTTGACCACAAAAGAACTGCGGTCCATTGTGGGCGGCCACAAAAATTGCGGTCCATATGGTGTATCGATCCAGGCAGCAAGCAGCGGGAGTACAGGCCCACAACTGCGGAGCCAGCACCTCTCTCTCCTCTCTCTCTGCCCCAAAGCCAGATCCTCGGAGGTGGGAGACAAAAGAAGACAAGTGAGTAAGGTGGTAAGGGCGCAAAAGTGCACGCAATTCAAGGTAATGCACACTGGGGGCACATGGGAACCAGGTGAGACAGGTACGTTCCTACCGTACGCCCCCCCCCCCCCCCCACCAGGTAACCTACATTGCCCCTCCCTTACCCCTTACTGTATCCACAAAACACAACACTACCCATAAACATCTACTTTACACATCAACAAACGTCCCTACTGTCTTCCCCGTTCCTCCCATCAACCAAATTCGTCTTCTCTCCCTCCTAACCAATCAAATTTGCCATTTCCAACTCTCATCAAAATTTGCCATCTCCAACTCAACATCAAAATTTGCCATCACCAATTCATCATCAGTCCCTCCTAAGGAGGGAGAGATGGAATCACCCCAATGTCTCATCCACGTCGTGATGCATCTCACAAATCCACACAGCAATTCTCCTTTCCTGCAACACAGAACAAAGGAACACAGGTGTGGAGTCATCATCACCACCTCACGTAAGTGGCTGCGTATGGTGCGACAGGTTCATCAATCCTAACTATTTCCTAAATGACTTTAACAACTTTACATTACCCGGGGTCTTTCCCTGCCAATCCATTGGCCAACTTACACTATGGGTTCTAAAAACCAATTCCCATTGCCCAAACTGTGGTGCTTCTCAATTTGGGGTCTCACTCCCCCGATTCAACACTCGGTGCCCCCGCACAATTTCGGTGGCTGGGTCGTGTGAAGCTCCCAGCTAGTCCGCCCACCTGCACACCTCCACCACTGTTGTTGCCTACCGAGCTCACCTGCTCCTCACCCTAACCTAACTAACTGGGGAAGGCCCTCTTGCACTCTCACCCCCTCAGTGCCCTCTCTGGCACGGGCTGCCCGATCCACACCCGGGATCCTCAGGCACCCACTGACACTAATGGCTCCCAGAGCCCGCCTGCGGCCTCACCTGGCCGACATCTAACAGTGGCGGAGTGCCCAACCATTCACACTCATACTAACAGGCCACACGACGAGCCAATTTCACCACACCAATGCACCCATCCACAATACCATTCTGCATCCGCACCACAAATGCCAATATCCAACCACAATTTACCTATACCTTCTAACTATTCTTTAAACTACCCTCCCCGGGTACTCGTGAAAAGGGGTCCACTCTTCCCCCATCCACACCTTCGCACCATGCACACCACTCCGTACCACTTACTCCAACTCTCTCCACACCACTCATTCCCCGCTCCATATATTCCACACACCTGTGCTCTCATACTTGGTGCCGCCTGCACCCTTCTCTCCCCCAAGCGCATTCACGCTGATCCACAACACTCACTACTCACCATGACACTCATCTGCAATGCTCTCTCATTCATCACTTGTACACTCACACACACCTCGGAGCATTGCCTCACCGATGCCTCATTTGAAGCTGCTCACCAGCACTTCCATTCACACTGCATCATCTACTCTGTCTACTCCCTTCTAAAACTCGCACTCCTCCGTCTTCCCTTACACTCAGCGCTCCCACGTCATTATCAAACACTAAGCTACTACGTCCCCACTACAGGTATCAGTCACTATCTAAACCTTAACGTTACCTAATGTCATCTTCGCTAGATCCCTACACACGATATATCCTAACCCTCCCGGGCTAGTTTTCACTGCCATAAACCCCATAAACTAGTGCTCCTTTGCCCCCCTTCATGGGAAGGGTGGCAGGGATGCCACCCTTACCCACCGGGCCCATCGCTCATCAATCCCCCAGTCCTCTGGCACTAATAAGCCCCCCTTATTCAGAGGTACTGGGTCCCGCCTCGGCATCTAAAGCCGAGGCAATCCACGGGGGCGCCTGCTCGCCGGTGTAAGGCCTTCTAGTTTCCCGGGGTCTGGCGGGGGGGTGTCTGGGATCGGCTAACCCGCTCCCCCCTGGGCGGAGTTAAGGACCTCAACCGCCGGGGATCATCCCGGCGCGTGGCTCGACAGTGCCGCGCCAGGTGACCCAGACGGTTGCAAGTATAGCACCTCACCTGATAAGGTGCTTGTCTCCGGAATTCCAAATTTCCCCCCCCTGAAGGTCCGAATTGGATTACCCGCTCGTGGTCCACCGCGGGCCACCTCCGGGGCCGCCTGCCATGGTCCAGGTCCCGCCAGGCGCTGGTCCACCAGCCTCCGGACCATGCCCGCCAGGTCAGGACTCACGTCGGGGGCAGGCCCCCTAAGGGGTCCGCCCTCCATCGGGGGTCCCACCTGGCGGACCGCCATTGCGTGACGCTCGCTCCCCCGGGCCAGGGGCCTCGCTGCTTCCCAACGGGCTGCAGCGTCAGCCGCCTGGCTCAGAGTCTGCGGGCGCCACATGGCGAGCTGTTGCCGGAGCTCAATATCCGGGAGGGCCTGGATAAAATGGTCCAGCGCCAGGCTTTCCCGGGAATCCGCTGCCATGTTAGCATGTGCGATCCCCACTGCGCGGCGAATGTCTTGGGCAAGTTCCCCGATGGCTTCCTGGGGCTTGCGTTTTCGCAGCGCGAGCTGAGCTTTAACAAGCTCGCTCTGCTGTTCAATGCCGAATCGATTAATTATGGCGTCGCGGAGGGCTGGCAGGGCGAGAGCACCCGGTGGTAATGCCGTCAGCACCTCCGCCGCCGCGCCGCGCAATGCGGCCACCAGGTGTACTCCACCTTCGTCCTCACCCCAACCGTTGCCCTTACACACACAGTCAAACTACGCCAGGTACGCGCGTAGATAACTCTTGCCGTCATACGGCGCGAGTGGGACCTTGTGGGACCACCTCGTATGCGAGTCGTTGCCCGCCTGCCGGACCCCGTGCGTCGCCCCTTGCGGGGTCAGCGCGGGGCCGAACCGGCCGGGCCCCCACAGTACATTACCCCCAAGGGGCTCCCGTGCCTCCCCTGTCCCTCTAAAAACTACCCCTGTTGGTGTCGATGCATGGGTCACACTTCCGCAACCCGCTACCCATTCCATACCACCACAACCTTGCTCACTCACACCTCGCACCTCTCCCATCACCGGACCCTCTCGCCCGCACCCTCGTTCCATACCCTCCGGACCAGCCATACACCTCACTCTTGGCCTCTCACGAACATCCGGGTCCATCTCGACCCCCAAGCTTATTAAATCACCTGGCGCATCATACGCACGACCATATTGGTCACCACTTACACCGGGTCCTCTTTCTCTTCGCTTCTCCTCCATCACCTGCGAATCCCTCATCCGGTTAATGAGCACATCATCACGATCCGAACACAGACTTTGGACCAATTCTTTTACTTCCTCCTTTATCTCTTTCTTATCCTCTCTCCGTCGCTTCTTAATTTCGCTCACCCCTTCTTCCACTTCTTCTAATTTCTGCTTCACCTCCTTCATCTCCTCGTGCGCCCCCTTAAGTTCTTCCTCTAACTCCACCTTATTTTTTTCTATGTGCTCCCGCACCTCCCGCTCTTTAACCTCCATCACCTCTACCACCTTGTTCATTTTCCTCGTCTGGTCCTCATGTACCGTCTGACACTCTTTTTTAATTACCCCTACGTCCTTTTTCATCTCCTCCTGTGTCGATTTTAAACCCTCCTAATACCGCAGTGTTCCTTTGAACCTGCTCCGTTAGTCCTTTTTGTCCCTCCGTCAGCTGTTCCACCTCCTGCGTCAGGTCCTCTATGCCCCCTTGTAACTTTACAGTCCCCTTTCTCACCTCCTTCTCCATGCGCTCCTTACAGTGCCTCACCTCCTCGCGCACTCCTCCGACCTCCTCACTCACACCTCTTCTGATCTCCTCTCCCATCACTTGCATCTCCTGCCCAGATGCCATCCTCATCTGCTCCATTTCCTCCCTGTGAGCATCCAATTTGGTTTCTACCCCCATTCTGACCCCCTCTATCTGCTGCCCCATTTTTTTAACTTCCCTTTCCGCTTGGTCCCTCATGTCCCTCAATTTGCCTTCCATACTGTTTTCTAACCCCTCTAACCCCTTTTTCATCCCTTCCATTTGATTCTCTTGAGCGGCCATTCTGTTTTCTACCCCTGTTAACCCATGTTTCACCCCTTCTATCCCATTGTCTAACCCCTCTAATTTAGCTTCTAGCCGTTCCCCCATTTCTCCCATTTTGCCCCCCATTCTGCCCCCCAATCGCTCACTATCAGCCCTCATTTGCTCACTATCAGCCCTCATTTGCTCACTCTGAGCATCCATCCGATTCCCCAATTGCTGACTATTAGCCCGCATCTCGCCCTTCTGCAGGTTGAGGGACGCCTGCATTTGTACCATAAATTGCTCCATGAGGGCCTGCATTTGGGCCATCCCTCCCACTTGTGCAGCGGGTGCGGCCGCCGTAGCCATGTGCGAGGCGCCATTTTGCGCGCCCGCAACCTCGTGCGGGAGAACGCCATCTTGCGAACCTGCCGCCCTCACTGCTTCGCTCTCCTCATGTCCCTCAATTTGGTCCTGGATCGACCCTGCCTCACTCTCCTCTACCGGAACCCAGCCGTCTTGATCTGCCATAGCGCGACTTTCAAAATTCGGGTTTTTTGTAAACCAAAATCAAATTTCGGTGTCTTTATTATTTTGACCAAATTTTTTCCTAGATGTTTTTAAAAAAATTTGGTTCGGGCCTCGAATCCCACTCCTGACACCAATTGTTACGGATCGCGGTTAGATGTTATTTCGACCGAGCGGTGGTGTATTACCGCGACCTAACAGTTATTCCCCGACTAGACCCCGATTCCACCCAAACGTTGACCAAATCACGCTACGCTAAATCAATGATGGAAAGGACACAACGACTGGGATAGATGAAACGACGCAAGGGGTACAGTTCTCAAGACCTCCGGAGGAGGGTATAATTAGTGGTGGAGAAAAGGGGTAGATTACAAGGTAGAGTGAGGTAAAAGACACAGAAGAGATGGGCACTTAAATACAATCTTATCTTAACCCAGACAGACCACAGACAAACGGAACAAGGCTGACTTACACAGGGATTGATGGCAGGAAGGGACAGGCAGTCGATAGCACAAGGTGCACCTTGGCTCGGGGACAGGATCAAGCACGGTCCAAGAGATGCAGGGAGGCCTCACAGCGCTCGGAGGTGGCGTCTTTCTTTCTCCAAGCTCAGCGCGCATCTGACGTCACCACTCCCTCGGCTGCGCATGCTCAACGGGGAGTGACACGCCCTCGGCTGGTTGGCTCCGCCCCAGATGGGACCGGTCCGCCGCTTCCATTGGGTGCGGGGGTTACCGGGCTCCGCCCTTGACGAGGAGCTGACAGGGAGCCCCTATTTGGTAACCCCGTCGAGCACATGTTTGATGGCGGCTCGTGGGGAAGGCCTCGTGCCCTCCCAACACCCCCTACCAACCAAGCCGGAGTGAGGACGCGCACTCCCTGTGCACGCCGCCGCCGTCGCTGTTGTTGTTGTTGTTGTTGTTTCTGAACCGTGAGGAAGAGCTGCGGGGAGGTATTGGGAGGTCCTAAACTTCCTAACGGTGCCATACAATCACATTCTGGTGCAACGAAGGGTCAGAATTAATGGAAACGAATCCTTAACTGACATAGACTAAGAATAACTAGCAAGATGTCCTATAGTTGTCTACGTGAGATGCGGTGGACCTGGATGCGACATTTAATGGGGGGAAATAGGGGGAGGTCGGGTCTACAGAGTGTTGTTTACAGAAAATGGGACTAGGGAATGGGGGATTGGGGATAGTTGGGAAGTATTGAGGAAATAGGGGAATATTTACAAGCGGATATGGATGGATGCAAATCCCATATCCGCAACAATATATATATATATATATATATATATATATATATATATATATATATATATATATATATATATATATATATATATATCTATCTATAATTCCAGTAATCTCTGTCTGTACGTTTGTACGTTTGTACGTTTGTACGTTTGTCTGTGACCGCTGTTTCTCGACAACCACGGGTCCGATATACTTTTAACTTGCCAGGTATATTGCTGGGGACCCGAGGATGTGCCTTTTCAAGGTTTCATATTAATCGGACAATTACTTACCGAGCTATGTCCAAAAAACGATTCAACCAATCAGAGAGCAGCGAACGATCGCGTGTGCCGAACGTGGCGGACACACTCTGCCTCGGATGGCACATTTGAGAGCGTATTCATTTATTTCACGTTTGCAAACTACGTTGGCGTTAAACTATGTTTTACAACTAATAAAAACGAA
The DNA here is from genome assembly GCF_964187855.1 of Myxine glutinosa. Lineage (NCBI taxonomy): Eukaryota > Metazoa > Chordata > Myxini > Myxiniformes > Myxinidae > Myxine > Myxine glutinosa. Next base: position 36,190,114 of record NC_136264.1, on the reverse strand, counting down.
TTTGCGATTCATTCGCTTTCCTGCGCGTTTGTGCACGCGATGGCGATTTCTTTACCAAACTCCGGAAGCCGTTCGCTTTGGACCAAACCATTGCATGTAAATAGAGGGGGGGGATTGTCACCACTCGCAAGCCGTTCGCTTTGGACCAAACCATTTCATGTAAATAGAGGGGGGGGATATAATTTTAGATATAGATATAGTACGGGCATGCCCTAGTATATATACACACACTAGATTGGCTCGGCTCGCTGCGTTCGCCTCACCAAGCATCGTTACTGAGGAACGGGCTTATTTTAGCTGAGGCTAATGGCTGTACCTGAGTTGCTGTGTTTTTTTTTTGTTTGTTTTTTTTTTTTTTGTATACTGAATCGAGGCTCGTGAAAGAGCTAACATTTACTTCACAAACAAATCGACCAGACAAACAAAATACACAAAAAGAGGGAGCGGAAGACAAGATGGGGAGAAATGGGGAAGCACACAAACACAACATCTGAGAGCAGGGAGATGTGTGGAAGGGAGAGGACCCGGGGGGAGGAGGCATGGGAAGGGGGGGGGGGGGGGGGGAGGGAGAAGTACAAAGCACAAGGACACCAAGGACTTCCAGGACAGAAGTTGGCATTTCAAAAAGGGGAATTGGGGTGAAATTAGTGGGGGTAGAAAAGATCAAGGTTTTGGATGGGGGAAGATAAGAGATGGTGGTGAACAGCTGTTTTAAAGACTTGGAGGGTGGAGTGGGATTGAAGAGAGTGAGGGAGTTTGTTCCAGAGGCGGGAGAAAAGAGGAATGAAGGAGTGAAGGTGAGCAGAGAGTCTTGATTTTTGGCAGTTTAACCAAAAGAGGGTTGCAGGCAGATCTTGTGCGACCTGTAGGAATACCTGCGGGACAGAGCCCAGAGAGAGCTGGGGGGTCAAGGCCAGAGAGGAGTCGGTAGAAGACGGAAAGACCACCAACCTGCCTGCGGTGAGTGAGTGAGAGGCCCTTGGAGTTAGCTTCATCGCGGGAGATTCCAATGATTCTGAATGCTCTGGTTTCAACAGCGTGAAGGCGAGCTAGGTGTGAGGCAGGAGCACCAGCCCAGAGGGGAGAGCAGTATTCCATTGAGCTGCGGATGAAAGCCTTGTATGTGGTGAGGAGCTCAGGTGTGCCAAGGAAGGACTTCGCACGACGGAGGATGCCCAGTCGGCGACTGGCTTTGGAGGCCAGATTTGAAATGTGGTTTTTCCAGGAAAGATCATGGCAGATAGTGAGACCCAAAAGCTTGAGTGACAGAACTTCTTGGAGAGGATTATTCAGAAAGTGGATGGGAGGGTTGTCCAGTCGGTCTTTTCGGAGAGACATCGTAAGAGTGTGAGATTTGTCAGGATTGAAAGACATGTTCCACTTGTTTGCCCAATCTGTGATTTTGTCAAGGTCTGCAGAGAGTGAGGAGGCTGCAGACTGCCGATCTGAGGGATGAAGAATGGAGCGACAGAGAGTAGAGTCGTCAGCAAAGAGATAGAGAGGATTTTCAAGAGAGTCAGAGAGATCATTGATGAAGACCAGAAAAAGCACAGGGCCCAGAACACTGCCTTGGGGAACTCCAGCCTGAACAGGAAGAGGAGATGAGAGAAAACCCATTCAGGGCCACACGTTGACTACGACTAGAGAGGAAGTCCGCCAGCCATGCGTGGAGATTTCCATGGATACCAAAAGAGGAGAGTTTGGTGAGCAGAGTGGGGTGCCAGACTGTATCGAAGGCACGTGATATGTCAAGGGAGACTGCTCTAATTTCCTGTTTGGCATTGAGGACCTCCATCCATTGTTGAGAAAGCAGAAGCAGCATGTCCAGAGTGGAGTGTCCAGGTCTGAAACCAAATTGATGATCAGAGATCAAGCCATTGGAGAAGAGGAAAGATTTCATATCTGAAGCAATGATGGATTCCATGACCTTGCTGATAATTGGGAGAAGGCTGTTTGGTCTGTAGTTGCTGGGATCTGTTTTTGCACCTTTTTTGTGCAAAGCGGTGATGTTGGCAGATTTCCAAGCAGATGGAAGATGACCTTGAGCAAAAGAGAGGGTGAAGAGAACAGAGAGAGGGAGTTAAAGAGCGGAAGAACATGATTTTAGGACCCGTGGGCTGATGCCGTCAGGTCCAGTTGCAGAATCAGAGTCGAGGGTTGACAGACACTTTTCCACCTTGTCAGGAGGAAAGGACACAGAGTCCAGGAGCAGCTGGGTACGACTGGGTATGGTGGGTACAGAGAGGGATGGGTTTGGGACACAAGATTTAGAGGCAAACACAGAGTTGAGGCATTCGGCTTTTTCACGTGCGGAGTCAGCCGTGTGGCCATTTAAGGTGAGGGAGGGGATGGAGGGGGAACAAACACCAGAAACAGATTTTACCAGACGCCACCAGGATTTGGAAGAGGGAGACAGATAAGAGAGTTCGGTCCTGAGGACGGAGAGATATTGTTTCCTGGCTCTCCTGAGGGTGGACACACACTTGTTTCGGGCTTTGTGAAAGGAAATGAGATTTCCTTCCGTTGGATTTGCTTTCCAGGAGACGAAAGCAAGTTGTTTCTGGGCAATAGCCTCACCACAAGATTCCGTGTACCATGGACGGGAGGAAGGGTATGACAACCGAAGAAGAGAAGGGATAAAACTGTGCATGAGAGAGAGCAATTTACTTTGGAAGAATTCCCAGGATGAGTTGATGTCAGAGGCAGTAGAGATGGGAGACCAGTCCAGATGATTGATGGCTGCTTGAAGACCGTGCCAGTTGGCCTGAGTGAAATGCCAGACTCGTCGACGCTGACGAGGCTCTCTGAAAATGGTCAGAGAGATGTCCACTTTAACAAGCACATGATCAGAAGAGCCGATTGGAGCAGAAGAAGAGCAGCAGACATTTTCAGGGAAGTTAGTCATAACCAAGTCCAGAAGAGAAGATTCTCCGTTGACTGAGATCCGGGTTGGGAAATTGACAGATTGTGTCAGTCCCAGTGAGTCGCAGAAGTCCTTTGCTGAAGAGCCATGGCTGGTGAGAGAGGTACCCACCCACAGCCAACTGGCATGGTGACAGTTGAAATCACCACATATGAGGAAGAGAGAGTTGGGATGGGTAGATAGAAGTTGGTCCATATTATCAGACAGCGAGATGCAGATGGAGTCATCACTGTTTGGTGGACGGTACAACACGCATATGAACAAAAGGTGGGAGCGAAGGGGAAGCCGTAGCCAAAGGTATTCCTGGGGGTGAGGTGGAGAGAGGGCAGTGCAGGGCGAGTGAGGAAGAGAGTTTTTTATAAAGATAGCAACCCCACCTCCAGAACGAGGCTCAGGTCTATCATACCGGAGGAGGGAGTAACCTGGGAGAGATACCAAGGAATCAGAGACATCATGAAGGAGGAAGGTTTCTGTTAAGCAGATCACGTTTGGTTTGTCAGAAGCAACCTGTATGGAGAGATCAGTTAAGTTTGAGCGAAGGCCCCGGATGTTTGAGGTCCATACTGTTAAGGAAGAGGAAGGGGGAGCATCGGATACAGAACAGGGGGGGGGGGGAGCGGTAGGGCAGGATGTGGGAGAGGAGGAAGAGGTAGGGAGAGCTGTTGCAGGTGTGTCAGAGATTACAGAATAGCTTGGAGAAAGGGAAGAATGGGGCGGACAAAAGGTTTGATGGTGTTTGGGTGAGGCGCAGTGAGGTGTTATTTGTAAAGGTGGGTGCGATTCGGAAAATTTTAAGTCCGCTTACCGCTTATCCGCTCCGCCAGCCCGTGTAGTCCGATTCGCTTATCCGCTTCAGCGGCCGAAAATCTTAGTCCGCTTACCGCTTATCCGCTTATCTGCTTCGATTCGATTTTTTAAAAGCGCTTCGACGTTTTTAAAGCGATTTTTGACGTTTCTAAAGGGAATTTAATGCTT